>NC_085877.1:20073604-20078604 GCF_034702125.1 Engraulis encrasicolus | reverse complement strand
TCTCTCTCTCTGCACCTGGGTGTCCTAGTTTTGATGATCAGCTGGACGACGTGCGAGATCATCTTGCCTCACCCTTTCTCACTCTCTTCTCAGTCTCTCACTCTTTTTTTTGGACACCTCTCTGTAAATTTCTGTCATTCCTTCATGCACATTCAAATGTCTCCCTCTCTCACTCTCTTGCATCTTCCCTACTTTCTATAGGTCCCTGTCTCTCCTTTAGCACCACTCTACTAACAATAGCTCTGTCTTTGTCCCTCTGTTACAGTTTTTCTCAATTGGTTTTGTACATTTCTCACAACAGAATAATGATTCTCAAAAGTCTTTGTTCAATTGTGACTTCCTGGTGTTACCTGTGCACATGGTCAAATCAGTTTCTCATTGTTTTCGGCATATAGCAAATGCTCTCGTCCACCATGCCATGGCTGTGTACAATTCTCAGCGATTTCGTTCATTATCAATTGCTTTTGTCATATCACTCAAAAAGCTTTGTCACTGAATGCATGAAACTATCTCAATCTTATCTGATCAATGTATTATAAAGCCGAATTTACAACATTTCCCATCCAATCTAAACAACATTTCGCTTCAGAAAAGATCCTCAAGAGTGTACTATTCAATTGACAACATAAGAAATTGATTTGACTAGCTTGTCCATACACTATAACACAATGACTAACCATTCTGCTGGCGCTGATACGTTCATTGACACAAAAAACTTGATTTTGAAAGACAAATAAGGGTTTTGAGCAAGAGACTCGGTTTTGCAGGTTATCCACTGTGTTTTGCCATTTGTTAAAGCTGTTTTGAGAATGAATATTATGTTTTGCAAATTGCGAGAGAGATTCAAGAAATGTACAAAACCAATCGAGAAATACTGTAATCAGTGATGACGACGTGATGATCAAGAAGGTATTGGCCTTGTCTCTTTGTTTCTCACTGCATGTGTTCAATCTCTATCTGGAGGAGTTTTCCTTTTGGAGCGCTCCATGCTCAAACTTGTCAGGCTGGCATCCTTCATACGTCGCCTTATATGTCTCTCACCTTATACTGTATCTCTCTGTCTATCTCTAGCTCTCTAACTTATATGTCCATCTTTCCTTTCCCATCATCTTTTTGTCTCTCCTTTTGCCATAACCACAGTGGTGATGATCCAGTGGACCCTATGAGATTGTGGAGGTTTTGGTTTTGCTCTGCCACTGGCTCTTTTTCTGTCTCCGTCTTGCTTTACTCCTTTTTTCTCTCTTTTTAATCAAAGTTCAAAAGTTCAAAGTTCAAAGTACTTAATTTGCCATTTGTGCATAAACTAGTATTCCAAGCACATAGGAACTCTTGTGCAGGCCTTCTGGGTCAGTAGATAAATAGAATTAAATAGAAAAAATAGGAAAAAGGCAAAATACATTAAAAAGTGATAAAATAAAATCAAAGAGATCAAAAGAATAAAAAAGTGGATCAAATGTTCTTTTTTGCCATCAGCCTCACTGTTGCTGGGAAGAAACGCCTCTCCGCAGTCTTGATTATTCGTTGCAAAGACTTCCTTTTAGCCTGAGTGATGTTGCCATACCAGACAGTGATGCCTGTTGTGAGGATGCTCTCTACAAGTCCTCTGTAGGCCTGGGTAAGAGGGCGGTGATTCAGTCCACCTTCCTAAGCATCCTAATAAAGTACAGCCTTTGCTGGGCTTTTTTCACGATTGATGTGGTCAGTGGTGGTGATCCACTGGACGCGTCAGATCAAGGAGGTGCTGAACTCCCAGAAGACAGTTAAGACTAGAGACAACGCCGGCCCCCTGGAGAAGCTGTCCTTCAGGAGTGCACTGGGCTCAGACCTGTCCCATCCTCCTCTTTTTACCCTTACTCTTTTCTTTGAATTTCTCGGTACATATGTCTTTCTATCCATTCCTAGCACCCTATCTCACAGGTTTTCTCTCCTTTTATTCAGTGGTGATGATTCACTGGCTTTGTCAGAACACTGAGTTGCTGTCTCTGTCACATTTTCTTTTCTCACTCACTGTATTGTATCTCTTCATCCCTCTTTCTGCCTCTCTCTCTCTTTCTCTTTTACTCCCAGCCATAACAGTACCATTTTTTTTGGTTTCTTGGTTTACCTCAGTGGTGGTGATCAACTGGACGCGTCAGATCAAGGAGGTGCTGAACGCCCAGGAGACAGTTGAAGGAAGCTATGCTAACCACTATACCACCAACGCGCCCAGGAGACAGTTGAGACGGGTGACAGCGCCGGCCTCCTGGAGCAGCTCTCCTTCTGGAGGGCATGATGCTCGGACCTGTCCCAGTCTCGGTTCCTATGTCTTTCTCTCCATTTCTAGCACTATATCTCACTTATTTTATCTCTTTTTAATCAGTGGTGGTGATCCACTGGACGCGCCAGATCAAGGAGGTGCTGAACGCCCAGGAGACGGTGGAGACTGGAGACAGTGCCGGCCCCCTGGAGGAGCTCTCCTTCTGGAGCGCACGGTGCTCGGACCTGTCGGGCATCAGCCAGCAGCTGGAGCACCCTGGCGTCACGCACATACGCACCGTCCTGAGCCTCTGCAAGTCCTCGTACGTCGGACCGTTCTGCAAGCTCGCCAAACAGATACAGGTACGGTGACAAGCTTGGGCTACATCTTCTCAAGAAAGTGCGGCACACATATATACCTGTAACTGAATAAGTGGCACACACCATACTCACCATGGTGCACCTGTCCAAGTCTTATTCAGTCAACACACCTAGCAGATACAGGTAAGATTGAAGGAAATTTACCTTTCTACCAACTAGCAATCAAAGAAGTGCCTACAACTAGGTCTCACTGAGGCTCTTCTGCCAGAGCATTAAAATAAAGTAATGGGCATTTACAGCACACCACCACCACACACATATGCACCATATTGCACCACTTCCTCCTCCTCCAAATCCATCTACTTTGGGCCTTCTGCAAACTGGCGTAGCAGATGCAGGTACCGCACCACGTCTTGGAATCAGTAATAGGTGTTTGAAGCACATGGCACATATGCCATACCGTACAAAGGCACTTAAAAGTTGAGCAGATGTGTGGCTGGCCATGATATGAAAAGCTCAGGGTGATCAATTATGGATGAAGGAAGTGAAAGTGTAATTTTTCTTTGTTCCCCGGTCTGTTTTGCACATCACACGCCTTCACACACACACATACACAGTTCATTATTCAGAAAATGTCAAACCTGGGATAGGATAACTTGTCAAGTTCAAAGAAACGCTCAGCAACACTTTAGCCAGCGTTGTAATAGTCATCTAAGGACACGGTAAATACTTATGCACTGCTGGACCTCTGCAGTCCTCTTACAAACTATGTTGAACTCATCCACAACTGGTCAAGCAGATAGCCCCTTACCAGACACCGTCCCGCCACTGGGACATTGTAGTAGTCACTGAAAAAACGTAACTTCGATATTACTACACTACTATGACAGTGCTCAGGGCCTTGAGTAATACATTGCGGCTTGGCCTTGGACAGCTAATTTATAGAGGTAATGTTCTAAAGGGATAAAGGCACCTTAATACTTGTCCTTGCAAAATTGCCGGCAGCACTCACATGTAGGCAGCCTGTCAGGCAGACCATAGCATGAAATGTATAGTCTGAGCTTGCACCGTAGTGTTTGTGAGAGTATGAGTAGAGATGCACCGGTTCCTGATTTTTAGGATCCTGCCGGATACTGGATCCACTGCTTAAGATCCTGCCGGATCCGGAACCGGATATCGGATCCTACGAAAGGGTTGAAACACATAGCCTACTTGCACACGTGGGCCCTTTTTTATTTTGTTGACTCAAACTATTTTTTAGACTCATTGGCTTACTGCCACACTGCCTGCACTGGCCACTTCCAAAGTTCTTTCACTCCATGCAGCAATTGGGGTTGTGAAAGACTGACTGAAAAACTTACGCTAGAGATGCACCAGATCCTGATTTTTAGGTAACTGCCAGATACCGGATCCACTGCTTAAGATCCTGAGATTCTTAAGATTCCTGCTGAAAAACCTTATTATCCTGCCGGATCCGGAACCTGATCTTGGATCCTGTGCATCTCTAAGTATGAGTATGACAGAGAGATGAGGCAGGACCCCCCCGCCATCTTGAGTTTTTATAGGTGAAGAGAATATGTGGGGTGGTGTTATAGATCAGGTCTTTTCAGTCTGCCGTTCATACAGTAGCAGTGGAGTATCCCACATCTGTCACTGCCATATCAATCTTTTATGGAACCAATGTCGACTGCCCTGATGAATGGGTAGTGAATATGTTAATATGTTATAAA
Source organism: Engraulis encrasicolus (assembly GCF_034702125.1). Classification (NCBI taxonomy): domain Eukaryota; kingdom Metazoa; phylum Chordata; class Actinopteri; order Clupeiformes; family Engraulidae; genus Engraulis; species Engraulis encrasicolus. Next base: position 20,074,318 of record NC_085877.1, on the reverse strand, counting down.
CTTTTAGACAATAGTTTTTGAATTGGACAAGACACTTTCTATGCCTCACTAATATTGAGGGTGTCCCCCAACACACTATGAATGACTCTTCACATCTGATACACACTATGAGGCCAAAGATGCAATATAACCATCACACCAACATCCCATTCCATAATTCCACCCAATACATAGATAAACAAGAGAGAGGTAATTGAGGAAAGCAAGAGGTAATCAAGAAAAGAAGAGTTACTATGGACGAGTTTAAAATAAACTTTGATTCAAAATATGAATCAGATGATGAAGAGAGGGAGGAAAGGACAAACAAGCTAGTTCTGTGTTATAAACTACCATAGAAACGGGAACATGAAAGCTTATGAGAGTAAAACGTTACTTTGCCTGAGTAAAACACACCTCATTGCATCATGATCGGGCCGATGGAATGGACCACAGCTGAATAGGACTAAATAGGACTAAATAGAGGTGAATAAGGCATGTACCGGATTACAGAAGCACAGCACAGCTACAACAGCAGCACCTTTTTGCACCATGTCAGACCATTTGGGGAAGACACACTCAAGTGCTTTCATGAATACACGACGTGCCTTGCTATGCTGTGTCTGTGTCTGTGCTGTGCTGCTAAATACAAAAATGCAACTTTGTCACTCGAATAGAGACAAGTCCCCGCCAGCTGTAGCGCCGCATACTAGAAACAAGGGCCCCCAAAACAGATGG
>NC_085877.1:20061104-20068604 GCF_034702125.1 Engraulis encrasicolus | reverse complement strand
TAAAGAGGGATTATAATGGAGAGGTAATGGTGTGAATAAAAGAGCGGTCATGAGAGTGATATATGAACAGCCGGGAAAACGAATTCGCTGTGGCGGAGAGCACGGGAGAGAGAGAGAGAGAGAGAGAGAGAGAGAGAGAGAGAGAGAGAGAGAGAGAAATAGGGAGAACGAATGAGCGAGTGAATGATAAAGCAAGAGAACAGAGTGAGTGAGAGAGAGCATATGAGAGAGAGAGAGAGAGAGAGAGAGCGAGAGAAATGTGAAGATCGACAGAGAGATGGAGAATGACGGAGCGAGAGAGAGAGAGAGAGAGAAACTAATAGAGAGAGAGATGGAGAGAGAGATGGCGGAGCGAGAGCAACAGAGAGAGAGAGAGAGACAGACAGACAGACAGAGAGAGAGAGGGACTAATAGAGAGAGAGACGGAGAGAGAGATAGCGATGGTGGTGAGAGCGCTCCGCGGAGAGAGAGCATTACGGCAATGAGCCGGTCATTCATTTAAACGGGCTGTGTGAACCCGAGCGGAAGCTAACAGCCTCTCAGGCCGACGCTAACACACCTGGATCTCCACACCCAAACAAGAAGAGGAGGGAGAGAGAGGGAAGGAGAAAAAGGCGGAGAGAGAGAGATAGAGAAGAGAGAGAGAGAGAGAGAGAGAGAGAGAGAGAGAGAGAGAGAGAGAGAGAAAGATGGAGAGAGGGAAAGAGAGAAAGAGATGGAAAGAAAGAGTGAGAAAGGGAGACAAAGGAAAGAGAGGGGAAGAGGCACTGACAGAGAGGTAGGGAGAGGGAGAGAAAGACGGCAGGTTTTTCAATTCCCGTCTCAGGCCCGCGAGGCAGAAAGCGGCGCGTGTGGATTGATTAGGCGATTACTGAGGGCCAGATGTTGAAGCTCGGGGCCTCAAACGCCATACTCTAACAAAACACACACACACGCTTATACACACACACACACACACACACACACACACACACACACACACACACACACACACACACACACACACACACACACACACACACACACACACACACACACACACACTCTCTCTCATGCACCTGCTACTCATGCGCCTGATTGAATAATCAAAGGAGACTTCAGATAGAGCTTTCGAAGTTCGTCAAGACGGAGAAGAAGAAAGTGGGAGTGTGTGTGTGTGCGCGTGTGTATTTGGTGGATGAGTGCACATTTGAGCTTGTCTGTGTGAGTTTGTGTGTGTGTGTGTGTGTGTGTGTGTGTGTGTGTGTGTGTGTGTGTGTGTGTGTGTGTGTGTGTGTGTGTAGTGTGTGTAGTGTGTAGTTAGTTTTCCTATGCAGATTTCCCTTGACTCTGACACGGTGAGTGGTGTATTTTTGTGTGAGCCAAGCTCTCATCACGCTGCTCAAGTTTGCAAACTCTCCCGGGGGAGAATAACAAAAGGCGCCGGCGTTTTACGACTTTGTTTTGACTCAAAACCCAACTAACATCTGCAGACTAAAGCATAAAATCCATGCCACCATGACATGGCTATTACCGAGAGAGTTTACACAAAAAAGGCAAGACTACTGTTCCAGCTGGAAACTAAAACAGCCTTAAAACCCTCTCCAGAAAAGATCTTGTGCCCTTAAAAATGTTTCCGCAAGCATTAGCCCAGCCTTAACCTTTCGGCGTGCATCCTCATACGCTAAACAAACATGACATTTCCCTCACCCCAACACACACACAGGCAAGACACACAGTCACACACACACACACAAACACACACACACACACACACACCAAACATACAAACAAACATACACAAACCCATCCCCGCCAAATCTTTTCCCATGTGTCTTCTCTACTACGCTACAGTCTCAGCCATTCTGTGCCAGAGATGGCGTCAGAATGAATAAATGCGTTACGTCGCGACCGACTGCATCCGATATCGGCGGTAATGCGATATGGATCATGCTAATGTATGCAGATGCCATGCTAATGTGGAGGCTGGTATAGGATGGATGGGGATGTACAGGGGATGCTGATGCATTATAGATGGGAATGAGAGAACAGACAGAGAGAGAGAGAGAGAGAGAGAGAGAGAGAGAGAGAGAGAGAGAGAGAGAGATGAGGGGGGTGATGCTCAGAAAGGGGATGAGAAAACAGAGAGAGAGAGAGAGAGAGAGAGGAGGAGGAGGAAGTGGGGGGAGGCTGAGAAAGAGTAAGGTAGCTTGAGAAATAAAGAGAGTGAGAAATGGGAGGATGTAAAGAAAGCAATGGGGTGGGTGAGAGAAGGTAATGGTGGAGGAGATATAATGTTGTGGGGGTAGTAGGGGGAGTGGAGAGAATGAGAGAGAGAGGGTAAATAAGTAAACAGAGAGCAGGAGTAATGGAGAGAGAGAGAGAGATAGAGAGAGAGAAAAGATATAGAGAAAGAGAGAGAGGGCACAAGAAAGATAAAAAAGAAGTGTGGGAGCAAGCAAAGCTGCATCATTGCCTCGACTGGAGGATGTGTTTATGCCATCAGCTGTATCATTAATTAGCTGTTGCATTCTTCAGGAGTGGAATTTGGAAAGCCAAAGCTGTTTACTTGAAGATGTTGATTGAGTATTAGCGGTTCAAGTAGGAAGAAGGCCGTGTCATAGGCCACAGCACGATGGAGTTGCAAACAAAGCACGCAAACTCTCTGAACAAAGCACATCCTCTCTGCATATGCCGCAGGGATTCCTCCCGACAAGTCTTATACTCCAAAGGAGTTTAACATTGTATTTAGTGGTTCGGAAAGTAGAAAAATCACACTAAAGAGCTTGCAATTCACCCAGAAGTTCTTCTTAGCTTTTAATTCCACGATGGTTCCTAAGGTCTGAAGCTGTATTTGAACTGTTTTTTTGCGGACCTTGTAGTCTCAAATAAAGTTTGAGTGAAAGCATGCAAGTCGCGAACCCCTGCATTCTGTGGAGGATATTAAAAAAAGACTGTAGGAATGATTGGTTTGATAATTTAGTTTCAAACAAACAACACAATAAATATGATGTTGCTATCAGCATACAGTACTTAGGCCTGATAACTGGTGCACTACAGTAGTGAGTTTTGTATTGATGAATGTCACAGACTGTTGATTATATAAACATAAATAAAAACAATACCTGAGTCTAAGATGTTGGAACTATTCTTCTACATGCCCCAATACATATTGTTATTCACCCCTGACAACACTGTTTTGCCATGATTAAATGATGTGAAATTGCCATCGTTTATTGATATCATTTCAAAACTTCCCTCTTGCTGAAGTTTGCTAGGTGGCTGATCATTGTGGCAGGATCTTAGTGTCAGTTCAGTGAGGTGACCATTGTCGTTCTTAAAATTTGGACGGTTAGCAGAGGAATAGCAACATTAGTTAATTATCGTACTGATTTGTCTAACACACCCATATCATTGTGCTATTCATTTTATTAATGGGAAAAGAATGTGGGTCCTCTCGAATTCCATTCCATTTTATCCAATGTATTTTGCCCATGTTACTGCTATTGCATGCTATTGGGATTTTCAGTACAAGCCGGAAGCTGTTAAAATGCTAAGCTTAATCCGCAGCATTCAAAATGACGCACCCCGCTTGTGAGCGCTACTGTATTCTATCCGGCACTATGTCATTCAGTCGGACGGCCTGTTGGTCAGGTGGCTTTTTTGAGTGCTAGTATCTGTATGTGGTGACCTTCATTTTTTTCCTCCAGCTTTTTTATGTGTGGTGATTTAATGTGTGATCATATAATGAATGGTGCTCAGCCTCCTGTCTGACATGGGCAGCACCAGATGTTTGTCACCGTGAGGAACAGGACAGCTTGATACTGTCTAGGCTGTGCGCGCGCGCACACACACACACAGACACAGACACACACACACACACACACACACACACACACACACACACACACACACACACACACACACACACACACACACACACACACACACACACACACACACACACAGCGTGATGCTGTCTGGGCTGCCGGGGGGCCTCTGTCACCCTGATGACTTTTTTCTGTCACATCCATCACACACCCATGACTTGCGTGTCCATGTCTCTGTGTGTGGGACAGTGTGTGTGTGTGTTCACACATGCTGGTATGAGAATATGTACGCACGTGTCTGTGATATGAACAGAAGGGCCTGAAGAAGTCTTGTAGACCTCTTTGACTAGGTACTGTGTGTGTGTGTGTGTGTGTGTGTGTGTGTGTGTGTGTGTGTGTGTGTGTGTGTGTGTGTGTGTGCACATGTGCATGAATGAATAATGAGTTGAAACCTATTGTGTGCGCTATACTGTATGCAGGCCCAATTTCAACTTCTTTTTCCTGTCCCTCCTGTGTGTGTATGAGTATGTGAGTGTGTGTGTTTGTGTGTGTGTGTGCGTGCGTGCGTATGTTGATGAATTATAATGATTGCAATGTGTGTATCCATACAGGACGGCTCGATGCAGGCCCAGTCCAACCTGTCGTTCCTGTCTCTGCTGAGGGAGCCGTGCGAGGAGCTGGCCCAGCTGAAGCCCGACCAGGTGGCCCCCAAGCTGGCCCACATCCTCAACCTCATACGCATCATATGGGTCAACTCCATCTACTACAACACGCGTGAGAGGCTCACCGCACTCCTGCGCAAGGTACAGTATGGTTATGGATGATGATGAGACCAGCACCACACGCAGCAAAACCACTTATCTGCGACTACACCAGCAGAAAGACAAATGCCATTAAAACACAACCACATTCATCACACTCCTGCGCAAGGTATTGAAGATGATGAGACCAGCACCACAACACACAACCACAACTTATCAGCGACTACACCAGCAGTAACACCCAAGTAAACAAGTGATCATAGCAGGGGCGGTTTAGGTAGGAGGAGACTGATCAGTGGTGTAAGCGTCCATAGAAATTAACTCGGATTCGTAACGCAAATATGGCGTCTATCCACACATCTCCCGCCTTTCTGGTAACAAGAGCCAATGTGCCGTTATGGAACTACTGCGCCTGCGCTCTGTCAAAAAAATGTAAGAAAAGTGGCTTAAAAAGCTTTATTTTGACTTGTATGACACAACCAAGTAGTCTAGATTGATCAGTTTTTCACTGTGGTTTCAACCATATGGTTTTCACAACCGCTGGGTTCCCTCCCGTCCTATACCCAGTTTCCCCATTCATTTTTCCCATTGACTCTCAGATCTGGTCTCACTAATCGCGAAATAGCACCCTGAAGGCATCAACAAGATGGCGGCCTAGTGACGTAATTTATACAGGAAGAACTTTGGTCATAGTAAGAGACACAACCACATTCACCACACTCCTACGCAAGGTATAGAAGAGGATGAGACCAGCACCACACACAGCAAATGCACCTATCATTTGCTATGTTTACACGAGACATTTAATTCGGAATTGACTCCATTTAATTCTGAATAAAGCTTTATTCCGCTTTTAAAACGTCATGTATACACCTCTTAATTCGGAATTAACGGAAAGATCAAAGTAAACTCGACAGAACTATTTATTTCTTAATTATCAATTCGGAATTAAAAACATAATGCAAACGTAGTGCTTGACTACATTAGAAGTAATACTAACTTAACAAGTGATCACAATAAGAGACAAATGGCATTAAAACACAACCACATTCACCAATGGGCCAACTCCCCTTACTTCAACACACTCTCGAGAGGCTCACCTGGCTCACCACGAACAAGAGGCTGAACTGACCAACACCGCAGCAAAATGCTATCATTACATTAGATTACATTGCATTTGCTATTTTTCAACCAAAGCAACTTTCGATCGAAGACATAATCATAGCCAACAACACTAGCAGATACAAAGTGCTCCGGAAATATACAGAACAGCAAGTGCAGATGCTAAGTAGGGTCAGTTTTCTTTCTTTCGCAGCACTTTAGTACAGGGTTAAGTACAGTACACACACACATACACATCATGGCATAGAGTGTACCCTGGGGGTTGTTGGGGTGGGGTGGGGGGTGATTGCGGCTGCTGCGGTTGGATCGGTGCGCTGGAGGGACATGGGGTCGCCAGTCATTGTAGGATCGCCACAGGCCATCAGCCTCACCAAGACGTTAACAACCAACACAGCAACATACCATGCCACCAACAGTAACACCATCAGCAACACACACCAACCCACTGGAAAACTATGCTGCTAAGATAGCCTTAGGAGAAGTAATATAGCAGAAGTGATTGATAACCGAATGTCTCAAAATTGAACAGCAGACGTGCCTATGGGAACAACAGCATGACCATCCACATCGTCTGTGTGAACTCCACCCAGTGCAACACACATGAGATGCCCAGCCAATATCTCCTCCTCGAGGCCCTTCTAATTCTAGAATGTGGCAGCTGGTAGAGTTCAGCCTCCTGTGCAGACACTCATGCTTACAGGCATCACTACCGTAATGGCGCGTGTACATCAAGAATGACCTACGCTAGTCACTGAAGAAGTTTCGCTGAAGTCGCTGAAGAAGTTTCGCCATGAATTCGCTCCTGGCAAATCGTTTTGGTCGCTTAAAGGACCAGTTCAGTCAATTTTAATATGCTTTTGTATTGCTCATGCTACCCTTGACTTGTCATTACCCGGTGAAGCCACATTTTGCGGTTCAGCCCTTCCCTTTCCTACTCCAAATATTTTCCCAAAAGATACTGCTGTTTGCTAGTTGTCTGCTGATGTTGCATAAGCTTTTGGATGTTTTTGGGAATAAATAAAAATGTTTTTTTGAAATGTAAACAAAGCGCTGCCCCCATTACAATGACCAGGATCTCGGAAAAGGCTGAAGAAAAAGAAATACAAATCTCAGGTACTGACAAGTCCAGGGTAGTGTGAGCATTACAACTGCATGTTGAAATTGACTGGACTGGTCCTTTAACCCTTATGTTGTGTTCGGGTCATTTTTGACCCGTTTTCAAGTTTTAGTGTGAAAAAAACACACTTTCCTTTATTTTCTTGGAATAAGGCTTCATCTAATCCTCAGTCACAATCATTGCAACACACAAAAAATATGTTTCATCATTTTAGTAAATTTTAAAGGTCCAAAAAAAAAAAAGTTACATCTGTGGTGTTCAGGGTCAAAATTGACCCGGCATAGATTTTTGGCTGTTGTATGCATTTCTGAAAAGCTGTTGGTTGCCCCTTGTCTTTAGTTTGGTGATTTATGGTGCTTGAAAAAATTTTTTGCCAGCTTTTTCATATTCCAAATCCAATATGGCCGCCGGACAGTCCAATACACTACAATACGTCATATCTCCTGTTGTGAAAGGAGTACAGATGTATTTCTGGTGTCTACTCATATGTTTTCATGGTCAGGGAATCCATTTCTGCATTATATAATGAGATTTTTTGCACATTTGTTTGCAAAATACATTTTTGCACATTATTTTTTCCAAAAAACTTATCAAAAATTCATAATGACACCCAAACATGTAGAACTGGTCTTATACTTTCCATAAAGTTGATGTGGCAATGACATAATGGTCCATGTTCATGGCATAGGGG
>NC_085877.1:20038604-20041104 GCF_034702125.1 Engraulis encrasicolus | reverse complement strand
TTTCTTTCCATTTCTATCCTTTTCTCCTTGCTATCCGTTCTTCCTCATTCTCTCCCCCCTCTCTTTTTCTCTCTTTTCTCTTGCTCCATCTCTCTCTCTGTCTCATCCTCCTCCTCATCTCTTCCTTTCTTCCCTTCCTCCTTCTCCATTCTCTCTCTCTCTCTCTCTCTCTCTCTCTCTCTCTCTCTCTCTCTCTCTCTCTCTCTCTCTCTCTCTCTCTCTCTCTCTCTCTCTCTCTCTCCGGTGCCTCCTTCCCTTCTGTCTCTTTATTTAATTACAGAGTCAATCATGTAAGATTTCCCAGACAGTGCCTTTAAAAGGGTCAGGCCTCTGGATCTGAGCACGGGAGAAGCCCCTTCAAGTCTAAATCAGCCGATTTAACCCTTTCACTCTTGGCGGATGCCAGTCATTTGTAATTCGTTCTGTCTTTCAGTCTTTCATTTTTTCCCCCTCCTTTAACTCTTTGAGTCCTTTTCAGTCCCCAGAGATGATTTCCTGTGGACGCTTTTTAAGTATCTTTCTGTCTCCCCAGAGATGTTCCCTGTGGATCTTTTTTTTTGTTGCTTTCTTCAAGCAGACTTAGACTAAATCAACCGCTTTAACCCTTTCATTCTCCGCAGACACCAGTCTTTTTTTTATTTTAAATTTGCTCATTTCTTTTTTCCTTCCCCCTTTAGCCCTTCGAGTCCCTTTCAGTCCCCAGACGCGTCCCCCTGCTGATCCCAAGAACGTCAGTCGGCCCTTTTTCTTTCTTCCTTCCTTTCTTTTTCGTCTTTTCTTTCTTCATTTTCCTGATCTCTTTTTTTTCCTGCTCTCGGTGGAATATGGATGACCTCACAAAGGAGCGCGCTGCCTGCCGCCACATGGTTTGAATCAGTGCGGCGGTGCCATTGTAAACCTCTCCCGAAGAGTTATACGAGCACGGCTCGATAGGACCTGTATGAGAACAACATGAAAGAGAGTGCACTGCGCACTGTTTATTTCCTTCTTCCTCCGTTCTTTTCTACACCCCTTTTCGTTTTTTTTTTGCAGTCTTTATGTTATCCACCTCCTCTACTCTCTCTCTCTCTCTCTCTCTCTCTCTCTCTCTCTCTCTCCCTCTCTCACCCTCAGTGTGCCTTTCATTCATATTGGATGCGGCTAATGTCTTTGCTGATTGCCTGCGTCCGCCAGAGAGCGGAGATGCTGTCGTTTTCCCCCCTCATGTCTTTAAACGTGAATTAGGCTCCTGCTTTGCTCTGCCTTTCTTCTCTGCCTATATACTCTGTCTCTCTCTCTCTCTCTCTCTCTCTCTCTCTCTCTCTCTCTCTCTTTCTCTTTTTCACACACTCAAGTGAGTGCCGGCAACCGTGCGCGCACACACACACACACACACACACACACACACACACACACACACACACACACACACACACACACACACACACACACACACACACACACACACACAATCTTTTGCTCTCTCTCTCTTCCTCTCTACCTCCTCTCATCCTCTCCTTCTCCCTCACCTCGCTCACTCCTTCTCTCCTCTCTCTCTCTCCCCAGTGGCCTCTCCCCATTACCGGGGCCTTCAGGACGTAATGGGGTTTACGTTATTGTTTTTCCTCTTCCACCAACTCCTCCACGCCTCCTTCCACTCTTAAGGGACGCGACCCCTAGAGTTAAGCGTACAGGTACACAGCGGAACACAACGGAATAACAGAATAAAACGTGGCTAAACGGGATAAACGCCGGCAGCCGGGGGCTTTGGCGTGGGTAATCGGTGTTGGCCTCGGGTCACTGGCCCCTTTTCGAACCTGCCGTGGCCACGCCGTAGCCGAGTGCACAGCGCAACACATTCATCACCGAACACGGAACATCGAGTAACGTTCCAATCTGTTCCCTTTCTCTCCCCCCGCTTGTTTACTCGGTTTATCCTACGCCACCGACCCTCTACATATACCAGCTTCACCCCCCAAAGACCCTGCTTCCACCCCACCCGCACCTCGCATCCACCACTGCTAGCCACCCTTCACCTCCACTAACCAACCACCCCACAACAAACCCCAACCACCACCACTCCACCAGTCTCTCTCTCTCTCTCTCTCTCTCTCTCTCTCTCTCTCTCTCTCTCTCTCTCTCTCTCTCTCTCTCTCTCTCTCTCTCTCTCTCTCTCTCTCTCTCTCTCTCTCTCTCTCTCTCCCTATGTCTCTATCTCTCCCACACACACACAGTTCCCCTTTTGCTACAGCTTACATGCCCCCTTTAACTTGCCCCACAACACCTTCACCACCCCACAATATAAACGTCCCCTGCCCTGCCTGCTTATTTGCCCTACCCAGCCCACAGCCGCCACCACTTTTACTCACCCGCGCTTGCAGATTTGTTCCCCACCACCCCCTGACACCCCTGAATAACCACCCCCTCACAATATATAAACTCCTCACTCCAGTCTCCCTGCTTGCTTACTTGCTCCCCCTTCACCCCACAGCCCCTCCAAAATAACAACCTCACTTTCTCC
>NC_085877.1:20021104-20033604 GCF_034702125.1 Engraulis encrasicolus | reverse complement strand
CGGTGATACATGAAGACACATTGATAAACTCATTCAGCCACATGCACATAGTTGCATGTCTTATGACACTTGCTCTACATACGGCCTTGCTCTCACAGTCATAGAATCATGCACACTGACACATATACACGTACACGCACACACACACACACACGCACACACGCAAACACACAAGCACACACATGTTCACAGACAGCTTTTTCCACACACAATGTCCTGCACAGTATATTGCACACGCTCAAGTGCATGAAGTCTCACCCACTGAACTCAGAAGCGAGTACTTACACACACATATGCACCCACAGTCACGCACAGTCACGCACAGTGACAAGCTCCCCCCCACACACACTCCATGAGTCTGTCACCCACACAGGGAGAAGACACACACACACACACACACACACACACACACACACACACACACACACACACACACACACACACACACACACACACACACACACACACACACACACACACACACACACACACACACACACGCATCCACCCAAGCTTGCACATATATTTACTCACTGTATGAGTGAGTGAGCAAGCAAGCGAGTGAGCTAGTGAGGAGGCTTTTTTTTGCTCAAGCAGCGTTTGTGTGTTGGAGGGGCTGACTGGCACGGGTTGGATTTCACACAGACACTCTCTCACACACACACACACACACACACACACACACACACACACACACACACACACACACACACACACACACACACACACACACACACACACACACACACACACACACACACACACACACACACACACACTCAGAGCCCTCTCCACACACACACACACACACACACACACACACACACACACACACACACACACACACACACACACACACACACACACACACACACACACACACACACACACACACTCGGGCGGGCTGGATTACCTTTCCATCAAGGGAAGAATCAAGTGTGAAAAGCAATCTGAGCGCAGTGCAGGCCCGCCGCTCAGCACCATAGGCCTGCCATACGAGCGGATGCAATTATGACAGCGACAGATACATTTCTCTGACCTTATTCACACACACAGACACACACACACATGTACGCACGCGCGCACGCACACGCACACAGGGCCGCTGACAGCTTTGGCTGGGTTCGGGACAAATACATCCGAAAGGGCCCCAAACCCAATACATACAATATAATGACGATCCAATTATGGGCCCCCTCTCGCCCTGGGCCCGGGAAAGCTGACCCCTTTGTCCCTCCTGCCAGCTTCCCTGTGCGAGCGCACACACACACACACACCTTATTCCCTTCTGTCATGGATCGCCTCCGACGTTTTATACTTGCTTTGCTTTTTTCCTTTTTCTTTTTTCTCTGTCATTGTTCCGTTCTTCATTTCTTTCTTTTGATTTTTCAGTTTTTTCTGTTGTTGTAGCATTCAGTCAAGACCTCGACTTGGGAGATGACTAGGTGAAATGCTTTGACAGATAGATCAACTTTCACCCCTCATAGCTTGCCTATTCAGAGACACACACCTTTGCTCGCGTGTGCGCACGCACACGCACACACACACACTCTTGCGCGCAGAAATACGCACACACTCGCGCACAGGAACACGCACATGCTCACACACACACACACACACACACACACACACACACACACACACACACACACACACACACACACACACACACACACACACACACACACACACACACACACAGACACACACACACACACGCTCTCTGCTGACTCCCATTGTTTGTGTTTCTGTGTGTGTGTGTGTGTGTGTGTGTGTGTGTGTGTGTGTGTGTGTGTGTGTGTGTGTGTGTGTGTGTGTGTGTGTGTGTGTGTGTGTGTGTGTGTGTGTGTGTGGTCAGGTACTCTGCCAAGGGATGGGTCCTGGACCAGACAAGCATCTTTGCCCTGGTTGATGCTTTTGTTCAGCGCTGCAAGGACCTTTTAGAGGTGAGTGGACACACAGTCACACGGAATGCCTAATCTTTCACAAACATACACACGCACACACACGCACGCACGCACGCACGCGCGCACGCACGCGCACACACACATACATACACACACACACACACACACACACACACACACACACACACACACACACACACACACACACACACACACACACATATACACATACACATACACATACACAAACACAAACACACAGACACACAATGACTAATCTTTCACTCTCTCTCTCACACACACACACACACACACACACACACACACACACACACACACACACACACACACACACACACACACACACACACACACACACACACACACACGCACACACTCATACATGCACACTTTCACACACACAAACAGCCATTAATGCTGCATCGAACACTCCAGCCAAACTTATCAATAAACCAAACAAAAATGGCCCTTTGGACATGGATTGTACAGTGTGTCAGTTACAAGGTCATTCTCTCTCCATCCCCAGTTCCCTGGTCCATTTATCTCTTACACTCCCTGTACTCTACACACATAACACTCTTCCTACCCCTCTCTCTCACTCACACATACACTTACACACACGCACGCACACGCACACACACACACACACACACACACACACACACACACACACACACACACACACACACACACACACACACACACACACACACACACACACACACACACACACATAGCTTGTCCAGTCTCTGTGATACACTACAATGGTTTGTCTGCAGTCCCTCTAGCCCTCTTTTTCACTCAGTTTCTATCCATCTTCCCCCCCTCTCTCTCTCTCTCTCTCTCTCTCTCTCTCTCTCTCTCGCTCTCTCTCTCTCTCTCTCTCTCTCTCTCTCTCTCGCTCTCGCTCTCGCTCTCTCTCTATCTCTCTATCTGTCCTCCGCTCTGTCTTGTTTCAGCCCCTCATCCTCCACTGACCTCTACTGTTTCCCAGGGTTCTCCCCCTCTTATTATTCACCCCCCTTCTCTCTCTCTCTCTCTCTCTCTCTCTCTCTCTCTCTCTCTCTCTCTCTCTGGTATATCCTCTTCTCTCCTTTGCATTAGCCTGGTTTCTACCAGACCTCTGTGTGTGTGAGTAGCTCTGGAGCCCCCTGGTGGCGCTCCAAACACACACGTCGGTCTGGGAGCATGTAGCAGGATTCCATTTCTCCAGTCAAAACATAATCTGAGTATTTATTGCTTTAATATCAATGGTAGCTCACATTGCATAGTCACAGGACGTATTGTAGAATACATTGACGATTTAGAGATCAACAGAAAACGTTTTTGAAGGAATTAATTGATATTGAAGCAATAAATGCTCCGATTATTTTTCGACTGGAGAAATGGATTCCTACAGTACTACATACATGCTCCCAAACCTAGTAGTGGAGCTCACGAAGCTGCACGGAATTACAGGTCAGGCAAGAGCCATGCAACCTTTTCATGACCTTCCTACACATTCACACATTTGTGCTGATTCTTGGATTGAGTTTTTGGTCATTCTGCTTAATCTTTTCCAAATTGGGATTTAGCTGTATTTGCTTGGATCACCATCCAATCAAGGTACATTGCAATGGATTTTCAGAGGACTCAACCCTTTTATTGCACTTTCCTGCCACTCTTGAGGACCCCTTTCACTTTGGGTCTTTCAAATACCAACTTTAACTCAGCGGTTTGAGTTCTTGAATATTCCGTGAGAGGATTGGCACTTCAACAGCAAAATATTCTACAATTCTCTGCTGTCATCTATGGACAACTTTGTCCTATGGTGTTTTTATCTTCCCAAACACAACCCTGTATGTGCTAAAATGCCAACCCATTTAGTTGAATGGCCACAGATTAGTTGACTGGATAACACCAGACCTAATCACAAGTGAGTGTCTTTCAGATCGAAACGATTGTGTAGAACTAAAGGCAGGATGGAAGTTCCCAGGCTAACATATTTGGAGGACATGGGGGAAAATGGGCCTAGTCACAACGTCACAAAAAGTACTGCACCTACTGTATCTGTAGTTGCACTGGAACTTTCCTCCATAAAAAAGTAATTGTGCATAGGCTCTCCAGCTCGGCACAGTTAGAAGGAACATTCAGTTTGTAAAAAATCTAATTAGAAATCTAAAGGTGTTTTTTTTTTTGGAAATCGTGACCATTTCAATTTTTGACCATTTCAGTTTTTCTCCTTACCCTTCAAATCCTTCACAGTGCTCAGCTTCCTAGAATCCTTGTGTACGTGCTAAAAGGCTAACCTTCCGCTAACCCCACTCCCCTTTTCACATTGCATTGTATGGACACAGATATCCTTTAGCACATGAATCCTCCCTGCACTTTTGTGAAAGCTGCTAAAACGTTGACCCCTTTCTAACCCTGCACAACACACACACACACATACACACCCACTACACACGCACACATGCATGCACGCATACCACACACACACACACACACACACACACACACACACACACACACACACACACACACACACACACACACACACACACACACACACACACACACTCCATCCCACCCTCCTCTGCTTCGTGGCCCAGGTGTGTCACTTCTAGCAGCAGCCTCCACTCTGTAGACACACACACAAAAAAATCAGCTTGTTTTCAGGTGTTGCATCAAGTTTATTTTTAAGTCTGCAATACTTGTGCTGGTTCTACAGCCAGTTGCGCCCACTGGTGGAGCTCAGAGCGGGTCTTGCCATCATGCCGACACAGGGCTGGACTGGTTATCTGGCATACAGGGCATTTTCCCGGCGGGCCGACAGTCCTAAGGGGCCGGTTGTTGTTGATGCTGTTGCTTTCATGGGGATTGGCCCACAATTTAGAGGGGGGAGGCCCATTGGTCCATCATCAATATAGACAGTGGATTCAGCCCATGGAGGTAATATAAGAACTGGAGAGAGTGAATAAGTCCCGCCTCCAGTCATTTCAATGGGAAATGCTAGGCTAGTGAATTCAGCCAAAATTGAACAAATTTTTCAGCTTCAAAGATGGAGTCGTTTCCGCCGCCAGTTTACTCAGCCAATTACGTGCCACGTTAATGACTGACCTACGATTGACCAGAAAGATATATGGAAGACGGGCATTGGATGCATGTGCCCAACACTAAACTTGCACACCCACCAATCGCGTCCACCCTCTTTGAGCGAAGTGGCGGCGGAATTGCGACGAGGAAGTGCCTTGCTAATCGGCGAAGCTAATCAGTCAAATCCTGACCCCTGATTCAGCCAGTCAAGATACCGTATGAAAGTGGCTTGTGTGTGTGTTAGGCCGGCCTATGCCAAAAATGCCCGGGCCATTTTTCGGTCCCAGTCCAGCCCTCTGCCTACATGTGTGCCGTGAAGTTTCTCTTGGCCATATCCACCGTCTTTGGCTAATCCGCCTCTCACTGTTTCACATCTGTTTCAACTTTTCCTTCAGGCATGCAAATCCCAATTTTTATTTTTAGCGGGCTGCTATATCTGCTGCTGCTGTAGTCAAGCCCATCAAGGATACATCTACTGTTGCAGCCCGTCCTGCCATGCATATGGCATATAACAAGTCGTGTTTCTTTCCGCAATCCTGTCCTCCAGTGGTGATGCCACGTCCGCCTTATTTTGCTATTTTTATCTTTAACTTGCCAGCGCCATAAAGCCAAGGATTCAATAACTTTTTTTTCCTCATATGCACCGAGATGTGCTGCTACCCTCCTTGACCCCTAGGCCTAGAAAAAATAATGTTTTGGTTCCGGTTGCCGACCGACCCTATCATTTTTTGTGCGACCCAAATTTTTTTTGTTGAGTTTTTGGAATCTTCAAAAAAATATCGATGTTGTGTGGACATTTGTTCATATAGACAAGACACAACACGTTTCTTCATTCCCATAACTCGCCATCTCTCACTTTCTACCTGCCTGTAAGTTACTGAATTTGCATCGCATGACTATCCACATAGGAGCAACACACACGCGCGCGCCATAAGGGCCGCCGGCTTGATATTAGAAAACCCCAAATGTCACTGCAGAGTTGCGCACATACTCGGTCACGTTGTAGGCTAGTTATTATGCTACAACATGCTAATTGGTAGTCGCTGTAGCTCGTAAGTTTTTAACAACTTGCCTCATAGCGTTCTTGCAGACTAATAGCCTACGATGTAGGATAGTTTGGGAACCTGGCGAAAATGCCTGTCAAATAATAAGTCGGCCTTACCTCACCCGACACTGACACAGCCTGACCACCCGCCTCGAAATGTAACACACAGACAACATTATGAGTATCCACGATTTTTGAATGTATTGATATTGTCTCGTCGTGTTAGAAAAGGGCTTCCATTCAGTCGCGCTGCATGTTCGACGAGATGCATTTCGTTATAGCAATACTTAAGTAGCACTGTCAATACCTTGGAAAATAAGTTAATATGAGAGAAGGGAAATGCTTTGCCCAAGTTTTCCTTCATTCTTTCATTTACCACAAGGCTTGGTTAACCAAGAAGTCCGTTGCCCTGCGCCCGTTATTTTCTCGCTCTCTCTCTGCTTGTCCCTCCACCATTGCACAGGAGCAGGGCGCCTGTCACTGTCTCACTCTCCGCACCTCCTCCAAATAATGAAATTGAAATGAACGATGATGTCGCCACAAATACGACTGTTCGATGAAGACCTAGGACTACTACAGTTTCCTACAATAATGATTTAATGGCAATGACGATGTTGCCCCTCAATCAACCTTCATTAAAACATTCGCCTCAGGTGTCTACATCCTCGCGTAAAACAAAAAAGTGAGTAAATAGAGCAAGCCAGAACCTTCATCCCAATGAAAATATGGTCTACAACGGATGATGGAAAGGAATCAAAAAAGTAAACGGGATATATGCCTACAGGAGTTAAAATAGCAGTGTCAGGCAACTGACAGCTGGACAAGTTTTGCCAGAAACGGTAGGCTATTACGTATCATATCCTAATTTCGGTGACGGTTAGTATAATTGGCTCATTAATGCTTATTTGGCCTATATTTCATTGTAACTTTAGCTGTAGGCCTCACTCCACTATCGTCCTTGGCATTGTTCCAACAACGTTTATGACGAAATCTGGCGCATGTGGGGGGTTGGGGGTGTCGGACAAAAAAAAAAAATGGAAAAAAAAATTTGGGAAAAAAAAAAAAATCCGACCGACCCATGACCAAAGCTGACAACCAACCGGAACCAAACTTTTATTTTTCTTAGGCCCTATTCCTAACCCAAAGGGCTTTCAATACTAACCCAGCTCCTTCATGCTTGTTCCCAAGGGTGTGAAAAATGCAGACCCAAACCGAACTGCTCCCTTCCATCTTCTGTGCCCCTACTCTACTCCTTGTAGTGGCAAAAGTAGGGCATGGCATTGTCCATGTTGTAAATGTCTGCTTGCTTTATAGTTCTTTTATCGCTATTCCTGTCAAAAACCAACCCTTCCCTAATCCCTCCGTCTCAGGTCCTACTGTATGTCCAGGTGTGTTTTTCCAAACTTTCTCCTTCTCTTTGCGTGTGTGAGTGCCAGCAGCAGTTTGTGCGGTGTTAGGAGGCCGCTGCTGCTGCCCCTAACTCTGCTCCTCTTCTTGGCTTCTCCTAACCCCTCCTATGCCCAGGTGAACATACTGCATGCACCTCACCTCCATGTCGTCCCCTAAAGAAGGGAGCAGGATGCCACCACTACCCCTAACTTTGCTCCTCTTCTTCGCTTTTATCCCTAACCCTTCTCCTAGTCAGCTAACCGCCATACTCTCTCTATATTGTCTCCTAATCAACGATCCTATTGTAAAAATATTCTTATGTCCAAAACGGGGTCCCCGCTGAAGAAGTTTGGGAACTACTGTCTTAATCCGTCCTCTCCTATGCCCAGGTGTACATATTCACCTAACCTCCATCACCTCTCGTACGGAAGAGAACAGGATTCCACTGCCCCTAACTCTGCTCCTCTTCATGACGCCTACTAACGTCGTCCTCCATCGTTCCTCCTCGTCTCCCCCAGGTGTGTGAGTGCCAGCAGCAGTTTGCGCGGCGCGAGGAGGGCAACCAGATGCCGCTGCCGTGCTTCGCGGGCCGCCAGGGTGCCGAGGTGACCCGCAGCCTCCTGGAGATGGAGAACACCTTCGACAAGAGCCTCGACATCCTGCGAAACGTACGCAAGACCATCCTCGACGTCAAGAACACATCCTGGCACGACGACTACAACAGGTACCTACTGTGTGTGTGTGTGTGTGTGCGTGTGTGTGTGTGCATGAGTGTGTGTGTGTGTGCAGTGTTTAAATTGGCTTTTGGGAGGTGGGGGAGCCCTTCACTCGCGGTCAAAATAGCTTAAAAAAAAAAAACAACTTTAACATCGCACCATCAGGCAAATACATGTATTCTATGAAGTTATTGCCCATAATTAATATCATACATAAATCAATGTATTACTCATTTATGAGAAAAACAGCAAGGTACCCTCATTCCCTCTTCACTGTATTGGGTTGCTAAAATATAGGAACAGTTAGACCAGTATCACACCTGATGCATTTATGTAGCCTACTTTTTAATATTCTCTGTCAGTTGACAACAGTATGCTATTGGACTGTCAGTACAGGGGCAAAAACGTTTTAATTCCGACCACCATCACTCCACCATCAAGCTACAAAGGTGTAGACCTAAGACTATTAAGAACTCATATTATTTGATGTGAATAACAATTTGTTTTAAAAGATCATATGATTGATTTAAATTCTCCTATAATGCCATGGGTTTAGCATGCATTTATTAGCACGTTTTATGCCTAATAAGTAACAAAGTTAAAAGAATAAAAATGCATGCTTAGGCTATGCTGTTCTATTACCGTGCGTGAAAGTGTGCACTGTCACTTTAAATCAGGCGGAGTCTGCAGAGAATCTTCTCACTCGGACACGTCTTTTCTTTACAGATTGCCCCTTTGGCTGACTGATTATATGGGGCGTTCTTATTTCAGTAGTATAGTTAGTTCAGCTATCTCGCTCCGTGCATATGTTTTAATTACACTTCAGTCGCATTAAGTAAATGCTTTTTTGCAACGCAATAACTTTGGCAAAAGGCGGCAATAGATTGGAACTTGCTGCAGCAATTCTAGCGCGAGAGAGACGGTGCACTGCTCTACACGCAACGCTAGGATGGACACGCAGGAATCCTTGTCATTTGCTTACTGTCTAAAAACTTTTAATAGCCTACGTTCCTGGCATGTTTAAGCCCACATAAAAGTAACCTGCAACCAAATGGCTACACATTCTGATAGAACAATGGACGGAAATCCCAAACTTGATGTTGATTTTCTCACATTAACAAACTGCTGTTAAAGTAGGCAGACACCACGCCATTCTGCATGACTGTTTGGTTAACTTTGCCTGAAAGCTAGCCGATATCAAATGAAATGACAGCTTACCTCCGTTTTGTAAAAGGCATTGTATCTAGCCTACTAACTTTGCACATTGAACATCAAAGCATGGAGGACAGGCTTGAAGTAGTGACATCCTCGAGTAGTTCTAGCTGTGAGAAAGAGCGCTCCGGACCGCTCAACTGTTGCAAAGTTGCAACGTTGCTACAAACTGAAATTGTGGTTGTGGTGTCTCGCAGCGCATGTGCAGAATGCAGATGCATAATAACTGAAATAATGCGGGAGTCCCTTAATTTTATTTTTTGTTGCTATCATTGGAAAACTTTCATAAAAATATGATATTTCAAGAAGAGGTGAAAATATATGAACTGTGAATACACTGAGGGTGGGGCAGCAGGAGCGCAGCTCCGTTTGGCTGTCCCTCCGAGGTGAGGAGGCGGAGCTGCGCTCCGGAGGGCTCCGCCCCAATTTAAACCCTGTGTGTGTGTGTGTGTGTGTGTGTGTGTGTGTGTGTGTGTGTGTGTGTGTGTGTGTGTGTGTGTGTGTGTGTGTGTGTGTGTGTGTGTGCGCGTGCGCGTGCGCGTCTCCTACATGCTGAGACCGGAGTTGTGAGCGCCTTCAAACTGCTCTAAATTCATGCTGCACACCCGTTGTATTTGCCATCGTTAACGCAAACAGATTCAAAATGCTTCGAGAAATGATCCTGTGTGTTTTGGGGTGTATTTGTGTGAAGTGTGTGGTAGACTGAAAGTGTATGACTGTCAAGCAAGAAGGATTGCATGCTTCCTAGCACTATGATCACAATAGGAACGTGGTTATGGGTCTGTACGTTAGTCAGTGTGTGTGTGAGAGAAAAGATGACCCTTTTTACTGTGTGTGTGTGTGTGTGTGTGTGCGCGCGTGTGTGTGTGTGTGTGTGTTTGTATATACGCACACGCGCGTATGTGCATATTCTTTTTATTGTCGGTATCACAGAAATATTTTCTCAATGTCTGGCTTCAGTGAGGACGACTATGCTGACTATCACAACTTTAGTTATTGTTCCAGTTGTTAGTGTGAATAAATATATTGAGGGAAAGAAATAAAAAAAGAAATAATAAAAACAATATTCTCCCCAGATGGTATCTGAGCACCCACGTCCCTCCAGGCCCTCGTCTCGTCTGCCTGTCGTGTCTGTCTATCATTCTGCCAGTCACTTTGACGTTTCTCTCAGACTTTCTCTCTCAATTAGCCCTTTAATTAGGCCATCCTGAGGATCTATCACATCACTCACATACTTAATAAGTAGTTAGGAAATGTGTGCGGATGGCAAGTAGTTATTTAATGATTAGTTTTGCCTTGTGGCACCGTCAACTTGTATTGTGACACTAGTGACATGAGATACTGTATGTGATATGACTTTGGAGATGATGTACGTGTGTGCGCGCGCACGCGTGTGCGTTTGTGTGCATGCGTGCGTCTTTGACTACACTCTGTGTTTGAGCCTGTGTATCTGTATGTGTGCATTTGTATGTACGTTACGTACACTCTGTCCTCCTTGTGACAAACTGAATGCGTATGTTTTTTGGCTTTGATCCATGATTAGCTATTAGTGGGGATGGCTTGTTTTGGTGTCCACTTCTCTATCTATTCTAGTGTGAGAGAGCGAGCGACGCCAATGAAACGCCTCTTCTCTTCCATTCAGCGGCGGGCGGCTGCTGTTTGATCTGACAGCGCTTGACTGGAGTTCTCTTTTGTTCCGCCTGGAGTGCCATCAATACCAATGAGCAGGCCCGCCTTAATAGACGCCACTGGAGGAAAACTCTCTGGGCCAAGTGTTTATGGAAAAGCAGTTTTCAATTTGCAGTAGTATTGAACAAAGGGTTTTCAGATTGGGGGGGGGGGGGCAGCAAGGGGGTGCGCAGCAAGTTGGCAAGATACCTAGAAATACCATAGAAAATAAATAACTCAATAAAAGAAATACGTAACTAAAGTAAAGCAAAATAAGCCAGAAATAGGCTAATATTCCCATTAACAAAACTGCTTTATAACAACATATTGCATGTCAGACGGAGGAGGTGTGGGGCATCAACTCCATCGAGTTGTAAAAGGGGATCCGCAGAAAAACAAAAAGTTTGGGGGGTGGGGGGTGGGGGGTTGCTTGGCTGGAATCTACTGGTATATCTGGGTGGGGGGCAATGTTCCCTCTAAGCTGCGCGACTGCGCAATTGCGCACTGCTCCCACATTCTCTGCGCAGAGCAAATGCATGCAGCGCAGGTAAAACAAGGCGGCAAATTTGTGTGGAGACGCAGTTGAATGTTGGCCGAAATTTCCACTCCTTCTAGCTTTAGAACATCCAATCAAAATAAATATATTCTTAGGTATGAAATCTCTATCTTATAGCAGTTTAAGCGATCACACTGGACGCGTATTTCTGTTTACAATAAGCGTTGTGCCCCCAGCTGATCAGACCGAGCGCGGATCTGCTGCGCGTCGAATGCTGTCAGTAGAATCTTTGGCAGTGACCACACAACGTTGTAACTAACAACTGAGCTGTTATTCGCAGCCTAATATGGCGATGTGTTGTGTAGGCCTAAAGTACACAAAAAGCTGTGCTAAATTCATCTCTCTATAAAGGATAGAAGACGAGTTCTTGCTATCTGAATATGATATGAATGTTGATAATGGTGTCGAACATGGATATCTGCAGGTGACATGAATCGTCAAGTTGAACTTTTTCCAACTCAGTCTGACCAGATCAATATTCAGCGCAGAACACGCTCACTTTCATTAACAAACAATAGAGCAAATCTGGGTCTGTTAGTGTGTGGCTAAAAGTAAGGAATCACACGCACATGGTGAAGCCAGCCAGCGCATCCGAAACATTCTATCGCATGAGCTTATTCTCGCATGGATAGACTACCAGTTATAGTTCGTCACTATCTCCACTCTGTCCTCCATACTTTGATGTTCAATGTATTAAGTTATCTAGGCTACTATGTGCAAAACGGTAAGCTGTTTTTTAGCTTCAAGGGAAAAGTGAAGCCACTAACAGTCAAGCAGAGCGTGGTGTTTAGATATCCATTGTTCTGTCATATTTTGACGTCCTTTGATAGGCTTCCGAGTGCTAGGAAAGTAGCCTAGACTACTCTAAAGTCACAAAGTTAGCGATTTAAATGGATGCCTGGCAACCTAGC
>NC_085877.1:20003604-20013604 GCF_034702125.1 Engraulis encrasicolus | reverse complement strand
TTTTTATTTCTCCATCTCTCTCTCTCTCTCTCGCTCTCTCTCTGCCTCTACTGAGCCAGTGTGTTACCATTATTCACTTTTTTTTCTCTCTCTCTCTCCCCCCCCCCCTTTTGTGTGTGTGTATTTTTTTATTTTCTACCCTTTCTCTCTCTCTCTCCCCTGTGCCAGGCCATTAAGCGCACCATAGACCGTAAGACGGTGGACGTGTACGGGCTCTTCAACAGGGAGCTGAGCCTGGTCAACAAGGAGCTGAGTCGCAAGAGCTTCTACCTGCCGCCGCACATGCCCAAGAACGCAGGCCAGGCACACTGGGCACGGGCGCTACGCAGGCGCATAGACAAGCCCATGGAGGTGAGCATGCACACACACACACACACACACACACACACACACACACACACACACACACACACACACACACACACACACACACACACACACACACACACACACACACACACACACACACACGCGCGCGCAGGCCAGGCACACTGGGCGTAGGCGCTACGCAGACGCATAGACAATCCCCAGGGAGGTGACCACGCACGCACGCACACACACACACCCACACACACACACACACACACACACACACACACACACACACACACACACACACACACACACACACACACACACAAACGCGCGATTGCAGGCCAGGCACACTGGGCACAGGCGCTACGCAGACGCATAGACAAGCCCATGGGGGTGAGCACGCTAATCCACACACACACACACACACACACACACACACACACACACACACACACACACACACACACACACAGACAGACAGACAGACAGACAGACAGGCACGCACGCGCACACGCACACACACACAAATGCACATCTGCACTACAAGGCAAGGCAAGTTTATTTATATAGCGCATTTCATACACAGGTGCAACTCAATGTGCTTCACAAAGTTAACAAATGTAAATGAAAGGAAAAGAGGGAAGAAAGAAGGAAATGAATTAGAGTCAAAAAACATTTAAAACATTAAGATAAAACATAAGGTAAAAATAATAATAAAATAAAACATAAATAAACATAAAACCTTGAAAAACATACACAGTCTTCAGATTTTAACTGTCCTTTTTTCCGTTTACCTGATAGAGTCTAGAATTGTCAGGGTTTTGTCTTCTCTTATTTTACCGTCTTTTCATTCAATCCTCAGAATTTAACTGTTCGACGACAGAGGAGTCTGGTCTCCTTTTTTCCGTTTACCTGATAGAGTCTAGAATTGTCAGGGTTTTGTCTTCTCTTATTTTACCGTCTTTTCATTCAATAATTTAAGAAAGCATCTGAGAACAGCTTTGTCTTGAGTCTAGATTTAAAGCTATCAATAGTGGGTGCGTTTTTTACGTCATCTGGAAGCTGGTTCCAAAGCTTTGAAGCATAGAAGCTAAAGTCTGCCTCTCCACACTTTGTTTTGACTTTTGGAATCACCAGCAAATTCTTCTCCGTTGACCTTAGTGACCAGGTCGGTGCATACAGCTGAAACATATCCAGTAGATATGTGGGTCCCATTCCATTTAATGATTTAAACACAAGTAGCATTGCCTTAAAATCAATTCTGTAGCTTACTGGGAGCCAATGCAGCGATCTTAAAATTGGAGTAATGTGGTCAAACTTCCTTGTCTTTGTAAGAACCCTTGCAGCTGCATTTTGCTCAAACATATGGACTCATGCATAAAGTCAGCTAGATGAGTAGACACATATGTATCTACACACATGGGAAGGCAAGGCAAGTTTATTTGTATAGCGCATTTCATACACAGTTGCAATTCAATGTGCTTCACAAAAAAAAGAAAAGAAAAGGTGTGCACACACACACACACACACACACAGGTACATTATTATATGTTTTTACTATGCTCTGTACTTAAATGTCATGTGCTTACCAGTTGCTGAAATGTTTCAGCCTTTGAACCTTTACCATCCCTGATAGTGGGGATACATTTTGGATTGATGGTAAAAGTCATATCCTGATGGAAACTGCGGTAGGCTTTTCCCTGGAATTGAAAGGGGAGTTATTTCCAGCCCTGCATTGCAGATGCCCATAATGGAATAATTGAATAATGTTTGCCCACCCTGATAGCACACAGTCACATTATTCAAGGAGATGAGATGCATACAGCTGGGATGGGCAACCTTTTTGATAAAAAAGGGCCAACATATTTCATCGCCAACATCAGAAGGCCACATGACCACATACTTCATCTACGACAGAAGCTACAAAATGATAAATAACATTTTCTTTATATTTATACCAGAATATTTATTGAAATATTGTCCTTAATGAACAACCCAGACAAAATACTCACATTTTTGTATGAGCCGCAATAAGTGAGAATGTGGGCCGCATGTGCTCCCTGTTTCTCCAGTGTCCCATACCTGATCTACAGCAAGGAGTAATTGAGGCTGCAGTCCGCATGCATTTGACTGGACCCCACTGTGACAAGTAAAGAAGTATGAGCATACAGTAAATTACAGTAATATAGGCAGACATGCAGATCCAAAACACATTTCCTTGAATCCTCGCGTTCTTGAGAAACCTTGCACGCAGCCTTGGTATTACAGGCCGTGTGGTCCAATGTCCTTGCGTGCTTCGCTGGAATTTGTGAAAACGCACCCATTCATTTCGGTTACTTACATCCCAAGGAGTGAGTGGTAAACTTTTTGGACATGCCTCTGGCTGACAAAGCCTGGCCGGCCACCCATGACCGTCCGTGTCTAAGGGTTTACCCAATTCCTGACTCCAGTCAGTGGCGTTAAGCTGAAGCTACAGCAGAATATGATTATGCTCAGTCACGCGGTGCCACGTTTGTCAGGAGCTGTTAGGACTTGCCCCGTCAAATACTACATACAGTACAGTATATTACCTACCTCCCTCGCGCCATAGCTGGGGACCACATGTTTTAGAATAGCACAGTGTTAGTAAGGCCCTCGACAATGGGAGCCAACAAAATGACACAAATTAAGCCGTTTTATGAAAAATGACATAAACGGCACACGGATAACACATGTAGTCCTTGTATCGCACAGATCAAACGAGAATGAGAATCAACTACACTGCTGCCCGGGGTGTCTATCGACTAGGGTAGGTCAGTGAATGTACTGTAGCAGTACTCAACAACAGAAATAGCTCTCAGTGCTTTTGGCAAAGGCACTGTAGTCACGCAAAGGTCTACAAAAAAAAAGAAAAAAGGAAAAAAATAATTGAAAAAAAAAGAGAGCAAGTTAGAGAGTAAGTGTCGCAGATGAACATATAATTCATGCCTAAAAATAGTCAGCTTTTGCATTGCTAGTGGACCGTGTGACATTTTCGCTGTGCCAGGAAAATGATGTCAGAAGACCTTGGAATGAAATCTGAATAATGTGACTGCAGCACCACCATGCTTCTCCCCCCTCCCTTTTCCCTCCTTGCCCATAGTGAAGACACTGCAGTATTTCCCAAGAAATAACACTAGGCCAAGAGCTTTTCCCCTTTTTATTTCCATTCTTTGTCTTTATTTTATACATTTATTAAACCTACGCCCTGCACATTTATTACGGCCGCAATCTCCAGAAATATGGCAAATTGCTGTGTTTTTCTACTCGCAGTAAAAGACAGAGGAGAGTGGGGAGAGAATTTCTATAATTCACGCGCCAGCCAGGCAGCAACCCAAGATCACAGGGTTAGAAGTGCTATATAAATGTAGATACGGGCACGAAGCCGCTCAGCTGTGAGATATGGACTGTACCGTAGCTCACATACAAATGCAGCAGGGGGAAGAAGGCACGTCGGGCCGCATGCTTAAACAGCATCGCATAAAGGTGAGCCAGGTCCAGTCACACTGCACAGACAACCTGGTCAAATGTCAAACTCTCGCATAATATATTGATGGAATCCGACATTATTGAAGAGTGGAGCACATGTAGACGGTCCGTCAGGAGAATATTGTATGTGCATTCTAAAGCCACGTTTCCTTGGTGAAGTGTAGAGGAAAGGGCCTAGCTAACAGTTAAACCAGCTGTTTAAACCTGCCATAAAGATTCCGATACTCGATATTTGGGGCCGATATGGGTTAAAAAAAAAGGTTAAAAAATGACAAATATTCCAGGTCTCAAGTTAAAAATAAACATTCCTTTAACATTATCAAATAGAGGTAGAGCTTGTAACATTTGAACACCCACTCTAACAATCAAGTAATGTCTTGTAAGTGTCTTGGTGCTTTTAAAAAAACCCTGAATGACATAAAATAATAAATATTGCGTATCGGCCAAAACCACACGCGTATCGGCCGATACGATACACTTAAAATATGCAAATATCGGCCCGATACCGATATATATATCGATCTATCCTTAGTTATGTCCATCATTTTCCAAACATTTTCTTACTGTGACACATGGTGGTGTCTAGTCTAGTCTCCCAGCCACCCAAGACCACACGAGCATGAGCGATATTGCTATGTACATACTGTACGTGCACAGGGCTGTTCAACCATGTCAGGTATGGACTGCTAAACAGATGCAGAAGACTAGGCATGTCGGTCCGCACGCTTAAACAGCATCTCATAAAGGTGAGCAGCTCCAGTCATATTGCATAGCTAACATGGTCAAATGTCAAACTCTCACATAATATATTGATGGAATATGAGCTGCATCCAGACATTATTGAAGAGTTGAGCACACGGCGACAGCTTGGAGCCAGTGAGGAGAATATATGTGGAGGATAACGTGGAGAAATATGGCCTAGCTAACCAAAACCTGGTGTGGTACCAGTGGTAAATAAATTCAAAGACTTCAACATCTTACTAATTGTAAATAAAATAGCACTCACCAATTCATAGTACACTACTCTTAGTACTCTATTCACCAATAGTATACATACATTTGTGTTCCTAAATTTGTGATCTTCCAGCCATTGTCATATATTTACACTGCAGTTACAGTCTGTAGATAATGCTGGTGTCTACTTTTACAATTTGACAAAATGATATAAAGAAACATCATAACACTGTGATGTGTGTGGTATTGCGTAGTCTAGCTATTCAGCCACCCAGGATCACAGTGTTAGGGGTTCTATTGGAATGTACAATATGTTTCTGCTTAGCTATGATCTATGAACTGCAAGTGCAGAGGAGCAGGCATGTTGGTGTGCATGCTGAAACAGCATTTATGAAAGTGAGCAGTTCCAGTCATACTGCATAGACCAAATGCCAAACTCTCACATGATAAATTGATGGAATCTGAGTTGCAGTCAGACATCAGAGTGGAAAGCAAGCTTTGGCCTTTTTATGACATTTGTTCATACCAGTAGCATTGTGGATGAAAGTGAGCTAAGCTTACCTAACGCCATGCTATGAGAATGAATTTTGCAGCATGTGTATTTTTTCCCTCAATGAAATTCACAAACAATTTGTATAAGTTAAGTTTTTGTTGTTGTTTGGAATTCACCCACTGTTTTTACATTCTCATACAATGAAGGGATAGGTGTCACAGGTGTATAAATTCAATATTTTGTGGCAGCTACATCTACAGCGGCTACAACTCTCTTCTCTTTCTATTAAAACGAGAGACATGAGCGAGCAGGGGGACTCCACTGCATAGGCAGCTGCAGCCTCTTATAGTATAAGGGGGACATAAACAGGAAATCAGGACATATCCTGACCCAGCAGCCATATTAAGTTGATGCATCTTTCTCCAGTTTTATGCCTCTGTCATTGTGGGTGAACAAGTACTAAGTGATGATGTATTTAGAGGTCCTTTGGTGGACATTGAGAGGGAGGAGTGCCTTTGTTCAGTGGTCATAAAACGTCTGAAATTCCATCACAAAACATAATTTGCTGTCATAAATATTCCATTAGCCACTGGGATGAGTCGTAATGTTTTGCTAACAATCATCTTGGTGCATTGTGGTCATTGATATGCAAACAGACGCATCTCCTTTTATTCCTAAACACACACACACACACACACACACACACACACACACACACACACACACACACACACACACACACACACACACACACACACACACACACACACACACACACACACACACACACACACACACACACACACACACACACACTCCTCCTGTCCTGTGTAAACGCCCTTGACGACATTTTGAGGTAGAAATTCGTATGGCTGTCCCGTGTGCCCTTGCAACTGCACACAAGTGCTTCTGCCCAGCTGTGCCTGTGAGCCAAGTCTTGGCGACTTTTCTTAACCCACATCACCGCACCATACTGCACCATAACACATCATATTGCACCACACCACTCCGAACTTTGCTTCACATCTTACACTTACACTACTACATCACAACATTTATTGTACTCTTGCCACACCACTGTATTCCACACTCAGGCAGAGGCCACTCTACTGTCATCTGGGGCTCCAAGCGAAAATTCAAAGGAATGAACATATCAAGGATCTTCTTGGGTGCCCTACCTGGCTAGTCTAGTGACAAGATGCACCACTGCCCTCAAGGTTCCCATTGGTCATAGGATTCCTGCAATGTCATGGACACTTAAAAGTCAAAGAAGTCGTGGAATTTGAATTTTTTTTCATGCACAGTCAGTCAGTTGTTAATAGCACAGCGTTTACGAGTATATGTAATATACGCAGAAAAAAAGGTAAGAAACAGGGCTACGCTGTAAGTTTCCAAAATGAATTCTAGTATGTGAAGAAGTCAAACATCAGACAAACATAATTGGGAGGTTCCAATAGAGTCAGTTTGTTTTGAGCCATCATATCGATGAACACAGACCACATGTTTGTTCCCACCTCCAAAGGAAAAATAAACAATAACTTCAAATAAGTGTGTTCTTTTTCGAGGGGAGGTCATGAAAATTCTGTTTCATGGTCAGGGAAAGTTATGGAATTACATCATTACACCACACCACACCACACCACACCACAACTCACAACACTCCACCGCTGCACACAACAGCTCACTACACTGCATCCCACCACACTCCACCGCTGCACACCACAGCCCACTACATCAATCTGCACTACAACACTCCACACTAACCTGTTCCACACCGATCCATACCACATCACCCCACCACTTGCCCCACTTGCACCACAACATGCTGTACTGTATGTACCTGTATGTATTGCAGTGCAACACACCACACCGCACCGTACCACACCACACCACACTACACCACACACACTACACCACACCGCAACACACCGCACCACACCACGCCGCACCGCAACATACCACACCGCACTGCACCACACCACACCACACCATACCACACCACACCACACCACACCGCAACACTCCGCACTGCACCGCAACACACCACACTGCACCACACCACACCAC
This sequence comes from Engraulis encrasicolus, assembly GCF_034702125.1. Taxonomy (NCBI): domain Eukaryota; kingdom Metazoa; phylum Chordata; class Actinopteri; order Clupeiformes; family Engraulidae; genus Engraulis; species Engraulis encrasicolus. The sequence goes on along the minus strand of NC_085877.1, from coordinate 20,006,268 downwards.
ACCACACCACACTGCAACACACCACACCATACCACACCACACCACACCACACCGCAACACACCACACTGCACCACAGCACACCACACCACACCACACCAGACCAGACTTCACCACTGCACTGCATATCTCACCACACCATTGCTCTGCTTTGTTTGAACTCCATTTCTGGCTTTGTTCAGCTACTTTCACTAGGGACCAGGGGAGTGCTTTAATTGTGCACAGGCATGATTATGCTGCACTTCCTGTAAATTACACACACCTCCTACTACAAGAAGCATGGGGCCGGGGTGTTGGGGTTGTTGGACCGCAGGGATTTTTAAAAGTGTTTATTAGATGAAAAGACCAGCTGACCTGCCTGCTATGAATAGAAAAAGCTATGTGTACAAGTGTGTGGAGGATGATGTTGTGGTGCATCATTCTCATCGTCAGAGATGAGAGAATAGGTAAGAGAGGAGGAGAGTGGAGGAGAGAGTAGGAGGAGAAAGAGAGAGAGAGAGAGAGAGAGAGGGGGGGGGGTAGTATAAGAAAGGAGAAGGTGAAGGAGGTGAAAAAAGGGAAGGAGAAAGAAAGGAAGGAGAGAGCAGGATGAAAATAGGAGGAGAGAGATTTGGAAGGGGAACTGCTGCTGTTGCTATTATACAAAGTGTCCATGTCATGGCACATAATGCAGCTGTTTATTTTTTATTATGTAGCTGTCTTTCATCATCGTTGCATCAGTGTTTTTGCCTTACAATGAGCCGCATGTCAGTCATCTTCTCCCAAAAGTTGCTTGCATGCATATGCGTGAGAGGGCTAAGAAGAGGAGATGATGGGAAAGGAGAGGAGGAGAGGAGAGGAGAGGAGAGGAGGGGAAATGTTTAAGCTCAGCAACATAAGGGGCTCAGATGCAACCATTGAAGCATAAATGCATTCGCACACACAGGCACAGATGAAGGAAGGCAGGCACAGATGCACGCATGCACGCATGCACACACACACACACACACACACACACACACACACACACACACACACACACACACACACACACACACACACACACACACACACACACACACACACACACACACACACACACACACACGCACTGCCCCACAAAGCCTAAACGCTGTAGTTAGGCTACATACTGTACATCAGTTCTTCTACTTAGTGCTTTAGTGCTTCTGGCCTCAAAACTGAACTTAGATTGCAAATGTTAATGTTTATAACACTTAATAACACCTAAAATATGCTGGAATGGGCAATATGCCAGCATAAAAAAGTATATATATATATATATATATATATATATATATATATATATATATATTTGGTCTCCCTCAAAAATCTCTCCACAAGCTCCAACTGGTCTAGAACTCTGCTGCCCGCATCATAACTAAAACCCCTTCCTGTCACCATATTACCCCTGCACTGCAACATCTCCACTGGCTCCCTATCAAATTTAGAATTCACTTTAAAATACTTCTCCACACCTTCAAGGCTATCCAAAATCTTGCCCCTCTTTATCTATCTAATCTTATTCACAGTGCTATTCCCTCCCGCCCACTGCACTGGTAGCATAAGCTATACAGCAGAACTGGGAGGACAGGGTTCAAAGCTGTAATACACATTTTCGGTAGTATTTGTTACATTACAGGTGGTTTGTTGAGATTTTTTTTTTTCTTAATTGTTTACTTGACTTACTACCTTAACCACTTACACTAACCCTCAACAACAAACAAATCTTCGACAGATGGGTTATTAATGTTGTCAGCATATGTACATAGTAGTAAAGAGGCCACCCACTGGGCCCTTGTAATTGATAAGAGAAGATGGGGGTTTTCTACTGTATATGAGCAGGTCACTGACTGTAAACTATATGTATGACGTAATTGGTGATTCAAAATACATAGTGAATGGTCAAAATATTACCCTGGTTGCAGGTACTTTGCTGATTGATCATTAAGACAAAAACACAAAACTATGGGGTTACAGTGCATTGTAAGAAAATGATTTAGACTTTTTAAACTGAAGATGAAACAAGTTTATCAGCTTCTCGTTTAAGCATGCATGGAAAAAAAGGCTAACAAAAACAAAACACTTTTAAATAGATGCGTAGAGGCATTCAGTAGTGTACACTGATTGATTGAGTGATTAGAATGGTTTCCATCCAACTATCTAATGTGCACTTTAATAACTTGAATAAGAGGGGAAAAATAAACCCTGCCTAGAAAGGCTTACATTTTTGCATAAACTGTCTCAGTTGTGCATAAAAATTCGATTCACTAGAGGGGTGGATTAATAAGGTATAATGCGATTAAAGCAGATAGGAACAGCTCATTCGAATGGATAAATAAATTTCCCTTTTCTGTGATGTTTGTTCTGTACAGTTAATGGATTTGTGATCAAGAAGTGGCAACAAACGTATTTGGTTGTTTTTTTCCCCTCCCAAAAGACCATGATTTTGACAAATAACAAGTTAACACAGGTGATGGAAAGGAACAATTATTTATGTGTGTTTTGCTTCAACAAATCTTGTACAATTTTGTACAGCTCAGGGAAATGACCTGCATTGAGATCAACCTTGATAGATTTACTGGTTGATTGGTTGTTTGACTGATTGATTGACTGTAAAAAATGTCTACTTGATTTTAGACAAAAAAAAGAATTTCCTGTGAGTGACT
>NC_085877.1:19993604-19998604 GCF_034702125.1 Engraulis encrasicolus | reverse complement strand
GAAATGGTGGCGTGATAGAGGAGAGAAACGTCGGAAGAGAGGATGAGGGACTGGAGAGGAGAGTGTGAGGAAGAGGAGTGGATGAGGAAGAGGAGTGGAGGAGAGGAGAGGTAGAGGAGAGGAGTGAAATGGTGGCGTGATAGAGGAGAGAAACGTCGGAAGAGAGGATGAGGGACTGGAGAGGAGAGTGTGAGGAAGAGGAGTGGATGAGGAAGAGGAGTGGAGGAGAGGAGAGGTAGAGGAGAGGAGTGAAATGGTGGAGTGATAGAAGAGAGAAACGCCGGAAGAGAGGATGAGGGCCAGAAGAGGAGTGGAGGAGGAAGAGGAGTGGATGAGGAGAGTGAAGGTTGAACAAAGGAGAGGAGGATTGGCTGGCGAGGAAGAGGGGAGGAAGAGGAGATGAAAGTCAGAGGAGAGGAGGAGGACAAGGACAGTGGTAGAGAGGACAGGTACACTGTGAGCGGAAGAGAAGTGAGATGAGAGGAACACTGGCGAGATGAGGGGAGAGGAAGAGGTGGAGGACGAGTGATATGACATTGAAGTCACAGGAGAAAGAAGGAGGGGAGAGGAAAGATGCTGACAATGAGAAATAGATGCGAGAAACAGGAGGATTAGGAGAAGTAGAGGAGAAGGAGAGGAGAGGAAGACAACAAGTAGGGGAGGAAAGAACCGATGAACATAGTGTACATGAGAGAGGAGACCGAAGGAAAGAAGGAAGACGATGAAAGAGATAAAAGATTAGAGAGATAGAGAAGATAAGAGGAAGAGTGGAGGACAGGGATGAAGAGAAGATGAGCGGGAGGATGAGGAGAGTAGAGGTAGAGAGGTCTCATCTCTGCTTATTGGCACACTGATGACGTGCATATGATTCACAGACGCCTTTCATTTTACTCTGTACTGAAGGTAGAGTCCTTTATGTCAGTCCTTCATCTCAGAGAGAGAGAGAGACAGAGAGACAGAGAGAGAGAGGGAGAGAGAGAGAGAGAGGTCCCTTGTGTAATGACTGCTATATATAGGTCTATGCTATGTCTCGCTTATACATATGCATACGCATGTATTTTCACACTCATACAGGTGCATTCACAGTTCTTCTTATCACTTCAAACACCTAACCACACACATGCACATACATACACAAGCACACACACACACACACACACACACACACACACACACACACACACACAGACACACACACACACACACACACAGACACACACACACACACACACACACACACACACACACACACACACACACACACACACACACACACACACACACACACACACACACACACACACACACACACACACACACACACATGCATCTTCCTACAAACACTTCAAACACATACCCAGCATGGAGCACAATAAGGCCATTCTTTCCTACAGCCTCAGTCCAAGGCTTCAGCTCCTCTCCCCAGCACTTAACACCATTGTTTAGGACTTTAGTGACATTGCGGGATGTTTGTATGCTGAATGAGAGTGCTAGGAAACATTGTGTGTAAACATTATTCAGCAATTGTGCACGACTTCGGATGCGTACGCCTGACAAATTACTCCCCTTGAACATGTCATGAAGGTGTTGAAAACGCTGCCCTTGATGTTTTTTTGCCTTGTTCATTGTTTTTGTCAGTAGATTTAAGAAAAAAGTCATTTCCTAAGCCCAGACACTGGCTATTTGCTTTTGAATATCTGCAGCTTGACTGTTGCATTGTACTCAGGGTCAACAGTTCAGCCCTGATGTGGTGCAGTTCATGACACTCGAGCACAGTCTCTGGATAAAGTCTAACTCCCAGCTTTGAGCTTTTTCCTCGAAATGGGAAATGCTGACATAAAGTGTACACTGCTCGCGCACACATACACAATCACGCACACACACACACACACAATCACGCACACACACACACACACACACACACACACACACACACACACACACACACACACACACACACACACACACACACACACAATGAACCTCTTTGTGAACTTTGTGAACTTTGTGTGTGTGTGTGTGTGTGTGTGTGTGTGTGTGTGTGTGTGTGTGTGTGTGTGTGTGTGTGTGTGTGTGTGTGTGTGTGTGTGTGTGTGTGTGTGTGTGTGTGTGTGTGTGTGTGTGTGTGTGTGTGTGTGTGTGTCTGTGTGTGCAGGATCATCCTGGCCCTGTCTCAAGAGGAGCTGGGTCTGTTTAAAGAGCGCATTCGCTTCCTGGACAAGAAGATCCAGCCGGGCCTCTCCAAGCTGCTCTGGTCCACCAAGTTAGCATCCAACTCCTTCATCAACGAGTGCAGACTACACGCCAGTAAGGTTAGGAACGGACACGAAGACACGCGCACGCACACACACACACACACACACACACACACACACACACACACACACACACACACACACACACACACACACACACACACACACACACACACACACACACACACAACACACACACACACAACACACACACACACACGATGCAGACATAATACATAATGTGTGTACGCATGCACACACGGACATGAGCAGATGTCAGCTTCTTTGATATCGAAAATCAGAAAGTTGAGAATTTTTCCAAAAAAACAAACAAACACCACCCTATGTAGCCAAAGGATTGTTATCTTGGAGACAAAAATACCTCTCTGTCATCTGCTTTTGGTCAGCTATTGATCTAAAGGCCAAGTTGATGAGCTCTCTGTGTCTTTATTGAAACCTGGAACTTACCTCATTGGCTCAAACAAGACTGTGACCTTTTCCTCTGCATTAGATTTTCGACTTAGCAAAATAGTTTGGGCGTGTGTGTGTGTGTGTGTGTGTGTGTGTGTGTGTGTGTGTGTGTGTGTGTGTGTGTGTGTGTGTGTGTGTGTGTTGCGCGCTCCTGCAAAATGGATCGTGTTGCCTCTCTATTGCGTTTTGTTTACCACTGGACCGATGAGGGTAATGCAGAGTGTGTGTGTGTGTGTGTGTGTGTGTTTGTGTGTGTGTGTGCGTGCGTGTGTGTGTGTGTGTGTGTGTGTGTGTGTGTGTGTGTGTGTGTGTGTTTGTGTGTGTGGCTGGCACAGTTGAGGTGGTCTGGATCCCCGCGGAGACAGCATAGCTGCTTGCAACAGCAGGGGCAACTGTGGTCAGATCCATACCAACTCCACCTCCATCCCTCTCCTCTCCTTTTCTCACTGTCTGCTGCTTTTGCTCTCTTCCTCCTCTTCCTCCTTATAGCTATCCTTATTCTTCTCTTCCTTTCCGCCTCTCTCCCTCTTTCTCCTCTTCTTTCCCTCTCCTTGTTTTACTCATACTCTCCCTTTTCCATTTATGTTTCTCGCCATCCTTTCTCTCTTTCTTCCCCCCACTGTTTCCTTCTTTCTCTACCTCTCTTCCAATTCAGTCTATCTGGCTTCTTCCAGCTTTTTTCCGTCCATATCCCCTTCTCACCCTGGCCGTGTCTTCTTTTATACGTGGATCCCCTGCTTTGCTTTCTCCCTCCCAATCTCCTCGTCCCTCCTCTATCATTCTCTATCTCTTCTACTTTATCCTTCTCCCTCCATTCCTTCTCTCTTCTTTTATGGACCCCCTGCTGGCGTCTCTCTCCCTCGCCTCCTGCACAGGGAGATACTCGAACCCCTGAACTCCGACAGGAATCAATGCGGTCCAATCCATCGCGTTAAGGCCATGGTCCAAAACCCCTGCCCTGCTCCTTACCAACCTTCTTCACCACTTACGCACACACACACATATGCAGTTACACACACACAGACACACACACACACTCACACACATACACACACGCAGGCACGCACGCACGCACACACACACACACAGACACACACACACTCACACACATACACACACACACATACGCACACGCATGCACGCACGCACGCACGCACGCACGCACGCACGCACACACACACAAATACGCACACACACACGCACACACACACACACACACACACACACACACACACACACACACACACACACACACACACACACACACACACACACACACACACACACACACACACAGAGACACACACGCAAGCTTTCATGTACACACACACACACACACAGAGACACACACGCAAGCTTTCATGTACACACACACACACACACACACACACACACACACACACACACACACACACACATATCCTCAGTCGTCCCAGAGCAGGCGGCATTGGCAGACGCATTAGGCGCCGCTTAGTTTTGTATTGGCGACAAATGCGGCGGTGTTACACCAGGCTTTAGCTGACCGGCGCGGCTAACCGGCTAACGAGCCCCTTGGCTCCCTGTGTGTGTGTCTCTCACGCCACAAGCAGACATCACTGTCATATCTATCTCTCTCCCTCCGTGTGTGCGTGCGTGTGTGTTTGTGTGTGTGTGCATGCTTAAATGTGTGTCTGTATGTGCGTCTTACGCCACAGTCACACAACATTGTGGCATCAACTCGCAGCGGGAACAATCTCTCAAAGGAAAGGAAGACAGTGATGTGTGCGTGTGTGTGTGTGTGAGAGAGAGAGAGAGAGAGAGAGAGAGAGAGAGAGAGAGAGAGAGAGAGAGAGAGAGAGAGAGAGAGAGAGAGAGAGAGATTCTTCTGAGGGAGAGCTATGGAGGGATGAATTTTGGGGTCTAAGAGAAGCTACAAAGCAATGGAAGGAGAACAGACAGGAAACAAAAACACAAAGACAGAGGAATAAGAGGGATTGATAAAAGCAATGGAAAAAATAGACAGATGAAGAAAGAGGGCTCAAAAACAGACAGCAATAGAGAAAACCACTTACAAAGATGAAAGAAAAAAGGGAAAAATGAACAGATGGACAGAATGGATATATGAAAAAGAGAATGTCAACGACAGACACCATAGAAGTGTGTGTTTCGGGGCGCTTAAAGATGCACTGTGCAACATTTTTTGTAGTTTATTTCCAGATTTCATGCTGCTAGAAATGTTGCCTTTTGGTTGACTTGCAGAATTGACATGACATTCTCCATTGTCCGCCATTTTGA
>NC_085877.1:19981104-19983604 GCF_034702125.1 Engraulis encrasicolus | reverse complement strand
AGCCACAGCCCCTTTGTTTTCTGAAGGTGAATCGTGTCAGCTGTTTTCCTTGGCCAGCATTCTTTTGTCCGGCAGCCTTTATAAAGGTCTGAGTCACATTCAGAGGGGTGCAGCACACCAGGGTCACACTTACACATACGTACACGTCGTCAGGCACACACGGACACACACACACGCACGCATACATGCTCTCTCTCTCTCTCTCTCTCTCTCTCTCTCTCTCTCTCTCTCTCTCTCTCTCTCTCTCTCTCTCTCTCTCTCTCTCTCTCTCTCTCTCTCTCTCACTCTGTCACATGCACTCGCAAAGACAAACAGTAATACACACAGTACATACACAGAACACTTACACAAACACACACATACAGAAACACACACACACACGACTCCATCCGACACGACTCCCCCATCTCCCCCTTCTTTCACCTTGCTCGGCGATCTTCCGCCTCCTCTGTTCTTATCTCTTGAGCAAGGAAGGCCACATGCAGGCTGTACATATGGAAACAGTAATACATCAATGTAGACGCACACACATACAAAGAAGACAATACACACCCACATACAGAACACATGCACATACATAGAAACACACACCGCAGATCACACACATAAGCACATACAATACATCAACACAGACACACAAATAAGAGACATATACACCCCCTTCTTCCTCCCCTGAACACACACACACTCACACACACACACACACACACACACACACACACACACACACACACACACACACACACACACACACACACACACACACACACACACACACCGTGACCACACAAATATACCCACTCACATAGTCCATACTGTATATATTGTATCTTCACTTCCATTTTGCTCATATGAAAACAAAGCCCATGCATCTGAAGCTGTGGATAAAATCTCCCCGTGTTAACAAAGCCCTCCTAGCTCAGTGATAACGATACAAGCAGATTGTGGCCGTCTTACTTTTTCTTATTTTTGTACTTCGATAAAGATGCAGGTGGCAAGGCATCAGTATCAGATAGTGAAGTCACAGAGAAAGAACTCGTTGAAAATCAGGAAAAGATATGCATAGAATGAAATATAGTGGAGAGGTACAAGTTGAACAATATATTGTACACAAACTTTTACTGTAATTCCATTTGGGGAAAGGCAAAACAAAAGAAACAACAAAAAAAACTTCCTCTCAAGTGCAAACATATATCAAGAATATGTATCATTATAGAAGACGTTAATAGTAGAGGGAGCATTGTGGTGCAGCGCGCTACAGGACCTACATATTATGGGCTTTCATGCAGGCCCCTGGTGACCCGTGTACAAGTCTCTCCTGGGTTATTTCCTGGTCCTACCCCGTCTCTCTCCTGCTCATTTCCTGTCTCCTCTTACACTGTCCTGTCATACTTAAGGCCCCAAAAAATTAGACATGCATTCAGAGAGTGCAACCTCCGCCAAGGAAGCTGTTTGATAGAACAATTGACTATGTTACACCTTATTTTTTATTTGAAGTCTTTCTGCCTTCTTTTTGTGGAGTAAGAAATTAGAATGTAAAAATGTATCTTGTCCCACAATTCAATTTGCGGTCACTAGGAACGTCTATATTTGTAGGCTTGCAATGGTTAAGAATCTTTTAGAAAATCCTGGTTCCGGTTTGTGATCCGGATCAGCACCAAAATTGAATCAGTATTATAATTTCCAACAACTCCACAAAGTCTCATCCAAATCCAAAACAAGCGGACAAACAACAAACAGACAGACAGACAAACTAACGCGACCGAAAATGGAGGTAATAATTTTATAGAGCAAGCAAGCCATCAGTAGGGTACAGTTGGGGGGCAAAAGCAATAACGAGGTTTATATACGGTGGTAGTGCACTGTAATTATACCGTTGCATATTGTACATTAATCATACAGAGTTGCGTACAACGATATTGCATGAATTATTCAGAGCTTAATACTGTAGTGTTATTGTGAGATAGAGTTAATGCACAGTAATCAGTATTGCACAGTGATGTGGTTGCCCCATACTGTTTTTTTTTTCTTGGACATAATCGGCTTTAAGTGAGTGCGTGCAACATCAGTAAATAGATCTTTGATTTTGATGAGGCAGGGGTGGGGAACTTTTTTGATTCGAGGGTCCATTTCAAATTTTATAAAATACTCCAAGGGTCGTACTATTAAAACAAACCAGGACTTCCACCTACACTTTAGGCCTTGCAGGTGGTCACCTGTACAACAGACCCCACCTTTCCTAGGTCCCCTGAAGTATAACTGTATTGCAAATGTTATTTCTAAAATTGCATTACAAAACATGTAAAACTGTTAAACTGCATAACATCAAAATCATATCGGGGGCCAGATAAGACGGCTTCACAGGCCGTAAATGGCCAGCTGGCCATAGGTTCCATGGCCTAAGCTAAGGTAAGAAAACCCGTACAATCACTAAGATGATAACAATCAATTAAACGATGACACCACTATCCGCTCCAAATTAATTAGCCGTTGCATGTAA
>NC_085877.1:19971104-19973604 GCF_034702125.1 Engraulis encrasicolus | reverse complement strand
TTCTTCTTTCTCTCTCTACATTTTCTCTTTTCTCTCCATCGCTTTTTCACTCTCTTTCACTCTCTCTTTCACTCTCTCTTTCACGTATTTAGCAGTCCGTCTCCCATCCACACTTTTTGTACAGTCTCACACTAAGCCTTTGACTTCGATATTCGATATTCGAATATAAGTCGAATGTTAAGAAAATTCGAGACATTCGAACGAATATTAATTGGCCATTAATATTCGAATCTGACATGGGTATTGCTTTTTTGGGTATGTCATTGTTATTGATATAAATAATTTCCTTGTAAACATCGCAATTCACAGTCTCAATTTTTTTTTCCATGGCTGGTTAATCACTACAGCTGTGTTGAGGAGAGTCGCGTGCGTGGCTCATCTCTCTGTGTTCCGTAGCAGGACACTTGCGGCAGGCAGTCTCCCCCAGAGTCCGCATAACAAGCAGATGAGTGCTGCAGAGTTCCATTCAAGTGAATGGCTACAGTTAATAAACAAAGCATCATCACATTACTTTCTGGAGTTGTTGACGAGTTTCTGGAATTATGTGATTCAACCCACAAGTACCTGTGATTACGCCAAGAGTAAGATAATAACTTCTTTTTTTTTGTATTTTGACCAAATTAGCTTCGTTGGTCTGGGTGTCAGATCAGGCAGACTCCAGGTGATGATTTTGTTAGCATGCTTTTAGCATGTTTTTAGCGCACTGCTAGTTTGTGTAATGTTCGTTTTTAGACGTCGCAGTCATCTTACCTGAACCTACAAACACACTACCTAAATGTCCGTCATTAGTGATAGAAAATAAATACATATTTGTTGATATTGGTGCTGTGTGCTCAATTCTCATGATTCCCATATGATCCAATTCAAATTTTAACTTGGGCTACAAATTTGACATGGCTGCTAGCTTTGCCATGTTTTAATCTGCATTCACACCTCTAAGTACCGTCTTCTTATAAGTGCTGAACGATCGCTAAACAATAATGGCTGGTTGAATGCATGTTGTTAATGGGCCATTAGGCTACATCTCTGGTTGGAATAGCCTTTTACTAGTCACTGACTGGGGGAAAGAACAACTTCAGCTTGACATCAGGTCTAACTGGGGCAATTTTAATGGTAACAAATATGGATAAATATTCGAATATACAGTGCCCTCCATAATTATTGGCACCCCTGGTTGAGATGTGTTTTTAAGCTTCCAATTATTTATTTATTTTTCTAAATAATATGGGACCTTAATGGAAAAAAAAGAGAAAAATCCAGCCTTCAATACAAGTGCATTTATTCAGTGGGGAAAAAATCCCACATAAAGAAATAATTATTTGACATCAAATAATGTGTGTCACAATTATTAGCACCCCTGGTGTTAATATTTTGTACAACCCCCTTTTGCCAACAAAACAGCTCCTAATCTTCTCCTATAATGTTTCACAAGATGGGAAAAGACAGAAAGAGGGATCTTCAGCCATTCCTCTTTGCAGAATCTCTCTAAATCATCCAGAGACCTGGGTCCTCTCCTCTGTACTCTCCTCTTCAGCTCACCCCACAGGTTCTCAATGGGGTTGAGGTCTGGGGACTGAGATGGCCATGGGAGGAGCTTGATTTTGTGTCTGGTGAACCATTTCTGTGTAGATTTGGCCATATGTTTAGGGTCATTGTCTTGCTGAAAGACCCAGTGACAACCCATCTTCAGCTTTCGGGCAGAGGGCAACAGATTTTGATTTAAAATGTCCTGGTATTTCAAAGCGTTCATGATGCCATGCACCCTAACAAGGTTCCCAGGGCCTTTGGAAGCGAAACAGCCCCACAGCATCACTGACCCACCCCCATACTTCACAGTGGGTATGAGGTGCTTTTCAGCATGCGTATCTTTCGTGGCACGCCAGACCCACTTAGAGTGTTTGTTGCCAAAATGCTCAATCTTAGTCTCATCTGACCAAAGCACACGGTCCCAGTTGAAGCCCCAATACCGCTTGGCGAACTCCAGACGTTTGCGTTTATGATTGTGAGTGAGGAAAGGTTTTCTCCGTGCATGCCTCCCAAATAGCTTGTTGGCGTGTAGACAGCGCCTGATGGTTGATTTGGAGACTTTGTGACCCCAGGATGCTACCATTTGTTGTAATTCTGTAACAGTGAGCTTTGGAGATCTTTTGATTTCTCTTACCATCCTTCTCACTGTGCGTGGTGGCAAAATAAACTTGGGTCCTCGTCCAGGCTTGTTTACCACTGTTCCAGTTGTTTTGAACTTCTTAATTATTCCTCTCACAGTGGATATGGGCAGCTGCAGTTAAGTGGCAATCTTCTTGTAGCCTCTGCCTGACCTGTGAAGGTCGACGCACATCTGCCTCACTTGTATGCTGTGTTCCTTTGTCTTTCCCATGTTTAAGAGTGGATAAGAGAAATGGCCTCTGTGTCACGTCATATTTATACCCCAGGGAAACAGGAAGTGATGAATTACTAATTAAATGTTCCTACATACTCTGGTAAACTTTGTAAACTACTG
>NC_085877.1:19966104-19968604 GCF_034702125.1 Engraulis encrasicolus | reverse complement strand
AACAAAATAATCAAAGCAAAATATCTAAGTGCCATGAGATAATGAACACATATGAACAGCGTATGTCAGGGCTGATCGCTTATGACAGATGCTCTGCATGCTATCACAGATAGGGGCAACTTCTGTGGTAATACCTCATCTCATTCATCCATTCATCCATTCATCCATTCATCCATTCATTCATTCATTCATTCATTCATCCATTCATCCATTCATCCATTCATCCATTCATTCATTCATTCATTCATTTATTTTTTATGTATTAAAAACTAGGAAAATAATCAAAGCAAAAAATGTGCAATGTGATAGCACATTATGTGTATAAAATCAGAAAAAAAAACCTCAGAGAAGCATTAAGTGCTAAATGAATCAATGCCACATTTCTTCTTGCTTATCATTATCATGATGTTGTTCAGTTATCAATCTGTGTTCTTGCCCCCTCGTGGAGCATTTCTGTGTTCTTGCCCCCTCGAGGAGCATTTCTCTAATTACTCTACTCATTGATTTGAGTAAGCATAGGTTTGCAATATGATAAAGATTGCAGACAAATAAGTGATTATTGGATTATGTGCAGCTTTGTACAGGAGGAAATAGATGTTGGGTTATAATAGATGATGATGGGATTAGAGCTGGGCGATATGACGAGTCATATCGTGAGGACGAGAGAAACATGTCTATCGTGACCTTTCTCCTCTATCCTTTATATCGTGATAAAAAGATATTTTCATTATTACAGCTAATACACATTTTAATATAATTTCACCTCTTAATATAACCATTTTATGATTGTAAACATGTGCAAAAAATAATTTTAAAACTACTTGTGGGCCAAACTAGGCTTTTTTATTTTTTTTACTCCCATGATTTATTTCTGGTCGTATGCTGTCGAGAGAGTGCACGCAGCCTATTCAGTCTGTTTGACTCAAACTTTGAGTCTGCAGTCACTCCTCGGTTGGCGCCCCCTAGAGTGCAGAAAAGTGTCTTTGCCACTGCCTTGCCAGCTAACGTGACGAGCACCGGGCAGCAAGCGTGCGAAACATGGCTGGGAAAAGGCGTTGGACAACTTACCAAAAATGAGCCAACTAGATGCTGCGGTGAAGTTTGGTATTCCTACCTGTGCTGTTTTGTAGATTCTTTGCACGAGACTTCCCCCCCGAGCCCCCCTCCCCCTTGCGCTTCTGTGAAGCGCATCTCTCCTACACAACCTCTGCTTTGCAATGGATCTCGAAAGTAATGGAATTGACACGTTCCGTACTACGCACTATGGGCTACACATTTTGGCCGGTGATGAAAACAGTTATAAAGCCCTTCGTGTACTTTCACTGGGACTTCTCGTGAGCACATCATTCTCTGAAATGTTTAACTTGACCCTCTGTAGCCTACTTGGAAATCCACCACCATTTTTCAGCAGAGGTAGGCTAAAAGTTAAAGTGACTCGATGATGCTGCGCATGTCATTGAGTCCCAAACAGTTAGGTTTGACTTCTGGGCATGAAACGGTTTTGCAAATGCAATGCCCTTTGTTGTGTTCACTGATATATTGGTAAAAATACAACAAACAGAATTGTTTGTTAATAAAAAGTTCTTTGAACTTCGGCTTTTTTTCGCACACCTCAGCTGGCAGGTGCGTCGGAGATGGCAGAGATTGCCTGATGAAGGTCTAGTACCGAAACGTCATTCATTTAAGAAAAACAGCGAAATGGTCAGTGTGCGGGAGTTTCTTTGAACAATAACAAGTTCTTTTACATAGGCTATTCACAAATATTTTCAGCTTTGTTCAGTTTCATATTAGGCCTACTGGTATTTTGTAACATTAAGTAGGCCTATTTAAAATGCGCTAATATAATTTACTGACTAATTGCAGTCATTTTTTGTCAGACATTTTGTCCAGTCACATTTTATTTTGCCGGTCATTCATGCCAATGTCCGGCCACAGTTGGCTAACGTGAACCTTGCTGTTTATGGCCGCAATTTGCGCATCTGTGGTGTTGATTCGTGGGACTCTCACATTGGGAAACGAGATGACTGGTGAAAACAGGAGATGAAAGATTTTTTTCGACCCTGTCCGTCAAACTGGTTGACTTTTTTTTTTTTTTTAAGGCTATATCGTGATACATATCGCTATCGTGATATAAAATAATCCATATCGTGATATACATTTTTTTCCATATCGCCCAGCCCTAGATGGGATTATGATAATGTTTGATGGTCATACATGACTTTGGCTAGTAGGCGTGATGTACCATTTTTGTGTGTGTGTCTGTGTGTCTGTGTCTGCATCTGTGCACACCCAGATCTGTATCTGGCCGTGAACCACAGCCCCCGTGTCAGCGTCTGCCACTAGCGCTAGTTGCGTTATTGAGTGCATCGATGATGGTAGACGAGGAGGCTAGGGGAGAGACAACTGGCCCCCATGTTTGACATGTAAATACATGAATCAGAGGGGTGAGGGGTCAAGAGCATGGGCTGTCACCACCGTATAGATCTCCTCTAGTCTGGAC
>NC_085877.1:19958604-19961104 GCF_034702125.1 Engraulis encrasicolus | reverse complement strand
ATCACGGTCAGTTTCCTATTCAGTACATTCTGCTGCTGTACTGTTGGTCGCATCTGTTGCTAAATAATTAACAAGTGCCCATGTAAGAGTGAAGGCATTGGAAACAGTGTTGTCTACATTTCTTTGTTTGAAAGTTGTACATTGAACTGGCCTAGTCCTTATGATTGGTAGCTGCAAATGTGGTGCATGTGGGGAGCTTCTCAGGGATGACAAGGAGTTGGCTGACAGCAACTAAATCTTCATCTCCTTGATTCATTACAAGCACTGTGCCATGGAAGGTGTTCTGTCCCGTGGGGTGTTTTCTAGGAGTTTAAGGTTGTACAATAAATGGTTGCACACTGAAGAAGGCACACGCCAAACCATGTTTGTGCAATTAAAAACACTGCTATGCAAGGTGCGGGCTCCTTCTTGAAAAATTTAATTTAATATTTGTTCCAGCACCCTCAGAGGTTCAAATAATTAAGAGTGATGCCTGCTCCAAGAAGAAAATTGTACAGTAAATGGCAAACCAAACATTTACTCTACATTTACTTTAAACAAAATCAGGTAAACAACACCCACCCGACTTGTTCATGCATTTCAGAACACCTTGTCCTATTCGTTTTTCGAGTCCAATTATTCTTTGGTAGTCACTGCCAATACAAATTACTCACTTTGGTTACTTTATTCCCCGACCCTCCATAGAGAAATAATGACTTTAGTTGCTCTGGTAGCGTTGGAAACCTCTGGTCTACACACAAAAGTAGACAATTTTTATCTTCTGTCAAACAGTTTTGTTTTTCTATCACGATTTCTTTCTCCTGATATTGCCAATCGGCCAAGCCTTATACAAAGTGAATTAGAAACTGAGCTGCTCAGTTTCATTGTCATCTATTTTAATAAAAATATAGAAAACTCTGAAACTGTTCATAAAATTGGGTAACGGAATGGGACGGATGCCATAGTAGTCATAACTCCCACAACAGACCTGTAGGTGGACAAGCCTTAAATGTCAAAAATATGTGTAATAGCAACTTCTGATCACACTAGAACTGCCATAAATGGACTGAGGATCCTCAATAACCCCTAAATTGACACCATGTTTGTGAAAATAGGATCTTTATTGCTGCATTTATGGTTGCAATACGTATCCTGGCCGAGGTGAAAAGGCGCCCCCTGGAGGGGTAATACATTTCAAACCCATCATTTTCTCACAGTACTGACCCTAATAAAATTGAAATCTTTATTATGTATATGATGTGCATAGATCCAATGAGACAGATGCCATCGTAGTCATATCTCCCACAGTAGGCTTATCGGGGGACAAAATAGCCTTTAAATCTCAGAAATATGTCTAATAGCAACTTCTGATCAAAATGAAACTGTCATAAATGGACTCAGCATCATCAATAACCCTGAAATTGACACCAAGATTGTGAAAATGTGATCATTATTAGCAGAGATATGGCTTCGGTAGCTATACTGGCCAGGGCGAGAAAACGCCCCCTAGAGGAGGGGTATAACGGGGTCAGAAAATTCGACACCCATCATTTTTCAGTAGTAGGACCCCAAACAAAGCAAATCATGCAAAAAATCAATTTTAGCACAAAAATCCTACGGAATGACACTTCATACCACACTACAACCTCAAGGCCAGGAGAACACACACAGGTGTGTGTGTGTGCATATGTTTGTGGGTTTTCTGTGTGTTCGACTCAAATTCTTCTTTGTCTGAAGTAGTGTTGCACCAATACCGATACCAGTATCGGTGGATCGGTGAATCGGCACTAAAATGGTGGTATCGGTATCGGTATCGGTATCGGCGAGTACCAACAAATAGGGCACCGATACCATTTACAGGTGCTTGTATGACACTTAAACAGCCTTGAAATTAGTTATTTCATAGAGGTTTGCTGGATTCACTTTGTATTAGTCTTTTTCCTATTTCACAAATGTAGCCTGACAAAGCCATGCAATGATTTTACATCCAAGTACTATGCACTACAGCCCTTCATATGTATACATTTCAAATAGGGTGGTATCGGTATCTGCATGGTATCGGTATCGGCCGATACTGCACAGCCTGGTATCGGGTATCGGTATCGGGGCCAAAATATGGTATCGGTGCAACACTAGTCTGAAGGTAGTGGGGGTGAGGGACCACCCCACCCTCCAAGCAATATATGAAGAGTCTGTAGTTAGGCATGCTAGGAAAATAATTGAGGATCCATCACATGTTCTGTACCCAGAATATGAGCTGCTACCCTCTGGCAGGCGATTCAGAGTACCAGTTAAAAACAGGAAAAGGTTTTTGAATAGGTATAGGTTTTCTTTTGTCCCTGTTTCTGTTAACCTACTGAACGCAGGTCATTAACAACTACCATCCTGTAATGCCATGTATGTATGTGGGTGGTGGGCTGTGGTGGATATGCACTTGAGTGTCTCTATGGGGGCACTTATGTATGTATGTATGTATGTATGTATGTATGTATGTGTGTGTTTATTGTTGTTTTTGTTTTGT
>NC_085877.1:19948604-19951104 GCF_034702125.1 Engraulis encrasicolus | reverse complement strand
CAGCTTCATTATTAACACACATATACAGAGAATATACTCTTTCCACACACAAATACACATTCTAGAGGGGTAGGCCTGCAATAAAAATCTTTTCGTGCCACTTTTCCAAATTCCTCCCAGTAAAAGGACTTAACAAAATATTACACATTTATCTACATGTATATTCACATTCATTTCTATACGTAGCTAGTGTCTCAATTCAGGCCTACACAGCAGGATCTGGCAGGGGTGCTGGGGTGAAATTGGTCAGGGGGGCAGATTTTTAACATTTCTGTCCTGAAAATACAATGACTCGCATATGGGTATGCTATTTAACCTCTGAGGCTATAACCTATATTAGCCTACCCATGGGTTACACAAGCCTACCCAGGAACCCCCGGCCTCAACACTTGGGGGGGGGCCCTGCCAGTGGCTTTCGATTGCCAAACATCGTAGGGGCCCCATTCTAAGATATTTCGTGAGCCCAACGCCTCTGACACATCTTCCGCCCCCCCTGTCCCAATACCAGTGCTCCGCCCCTGCTTGCACATCAAAAACGTGCCCTACACCCCGAGACTCTGCTATTGTGTCCAACAAAATACTGACTTCACATGACGTGACGTGATGATGATGACAGTTAAGCAAGTGAGCACACAGAGAGAGCCTGCTATGCGTCCTCCCTTGCCAAAGTCTCAGGAGGAGTAACATAAACAGTACAAGCCACGTACTTATAAGATAAGTGTATGTACTAGGGATGTTAACCGCTAACGGTTTAACCGGTAGTCAACCGGATCAACTTTAACCGGTTAAAATTTTCTGCCACCGGTTAACCGGTTGTAATAATAATTTCTTCCCACAAAGCCCCCAAAAAACAATAGTTTTTAGGTTTTAGTACGATAATTCAGCATTTTCCATCTGGCAACAGTGGCTGGTCATGGCAGGTCCTGTCTGCGCAGCAAAAAAAAAAAAAAAAAAGATTACCGGTTAACCACCGGTCAATGAGTCTCAGTAGCCGGTTAAGAGTTTTTTTTTTAATTTTCGCCATCCCTAGTATGAACAAACCGAAGCTATTTCTTCTCACAAAGTTAACAGGTTGAGCATTTGTTAGGATTTGTGCTAAGTGGAGAATTAGCAATTCTAGCGTCGAAGTTTCTCTCCAGCTCTTCTCCGTCAGTGGAGGCGCTCGATACTCCCGATGCTCATCTTATTTCAAAACTCCCTCGACTGTTTGTCTGTCTGCCTCTGTCTCTCTGTGCGCGGTGCGCAAGCTGTCTTTTGCGCCTTCTCTCGTTCACACGTTCCTGCATTTCTCTTTGGGGTGTATTTATTTTAGGAGCAAAATACGATTGAAAGGGTTGAAATATCTACTCGCACACATGCGCCCTTTCTATTATTTCGTTCGCACAATCATTTATTATAGGGGCATATGTGAGCAAAATGCTCGCACTGTAGAGCCCTGGTCACGTCACAAACTTCTGCCTTCACCAGACTTTCATGAACTGTATCAGCTGCGAAACCGAGACATTTCCAAACAAGCAATACACTTACGTTATGAGTGGTATCGCACTGTAATTAATAAGAAAAATAAAAACATATGATGTGCCAGCAAAACAATGGCCCATCGGAAGTTGTGTCATGGATTTTGACCTAATCGAATATCTTCGACTGAGCTCCGAATGACACACAACTAACATGGATGAATAGAACATGATGTTATAATGTGAAATCAAGGGCCCAATGTAAAATAAAAATAAAAGGATAGAACGGTTCTCTCCTTTAACATAACTTAATTTTATCACGTTCACTTAACAATGACCTCTGACTTTGTGTCTAGAAGTACTCACGGTCAGAATTTACTTAGAACTGTTTTCAACTGATTGGAACAAGGCAGAAAGCAATGGTTGCTAAGCACAACTTGCAGCAATCAGTTTCAAAGTAAAAGTAATTTTAGTTCTCAGTGTATCAGCATGAAAGTTAATGCATTAACTGAAACAGTCCCATTACCTACAGAATAGAGTTTAGCTGTTCTATTTTGACATGCCAAATGTGTTACATGCAATATTAGTATATTTGTCTGCTTAAAATGTATGTTTATTTTTACTTTTACTTTTTTGTCAAATTAATGAAAAGTGTGTTCAAATTATTGATATCCTTCCTCTTGCAGTAATATTTCCTAGATAAGTATTGTTCAATTCATCCTCTAGTCAAATTCAACTTACACATGATTCTAAAAAAGAAAACTTACTATGCATACATGTATGTACTGTATATCTGTCCTCTTTCTCTCTTTCTTTGTCACCCCTCCTCTCCTTTTTTCTTCCTCTTTATTTCCATATATTTTTCTATTTTTCTTTGTCTATTTTTTTCTATGCCTCAATCAATCGTTCCATATTTTTCTCTGTTTATTGCTTATGCTAACTGTCTATCTGTCTGTGTGTCTGTGTGCCTGTTTCTGTTGATCTGTCTTCTACCTGTCTGTCTGCCTGTCTGTCTGTCTCTCCTTCTTTCCCGCTCTTTCTAT
>NC_085877.1:19928604-19931104 GCF_034702125.1 Engraulis encrasicolus | reverse complement strand
ACCTCACTTTGGTGGTTTTGACGGTGCTTTTCATATCCACTGTAGCCTACTGACGTGACTTTAGGGAAAGGATACATGTTGCATGCAGCCTCACTTTGCAACATGTGGTGGCCAAGGCAATCCTCATGTACAAACCCTTTACACAAGCCTTTTTTCCATAATGTTGAAGCAAATATTTTTTTTGTTAACAGGGGAGTCTATTAGACAAGTAATTTATCCCCAACTACTTCAGAAAATACTGCAATGTATTGAGGGGAAAGAAGGCTATCACGGAGTTGTGCGCCTGGATGGTTTGGAATAAGCAGCATGTTTAGGCATCCTGTGTGTACTTGACTCAAGAAACCAACACGCTACAAAAGCGGCAATTATGGACTATGGACTCTATTGTAAGCCACAACACATATATAGCACAGTAAGTCAAATAAGCAGTACATTAAATAAGTATCAATTCGCTAATTATTCAGTTCAAACGCGAAGCCTATTTAACAAATGTTTAGTGTCAGGCGAGTGCAGCCTGCGAGCTAACCTCTCCCCCCTCACACAACGAATACGACGTGCAGATTAATACACTCTAACAACGCTATTGTCGCCTACTTTATTGTTTTGTTGTGCTTTCCGCATGTTACTAGTAGTCTAAGTACCATTTCTTCTTATTTCAATTCGTCTCACAAGTCGCAACAGTGGACATATGAGTGGTCTGGCTCTGCTTGTTTCCCTTCTAAAAATAATAACATTAGAGCTTGTTGTCACGTGACACATTACAACCAATCACAATGACGAATCTCCGAGTCTGCCAATCGGATTCAGTTTCACTTTCTTCACACCAGCGCGAAATCTCAGATTACATTTGACCAGGGCATTAAACATTAATGAATTCACCTGCCGTGTATCGCCTTAAATAAAAAAAAGGAACGAGTAAGGAACGAGTGTTTCTGTAAATGTAACGAAGTGAAAGTACTAAATTTCGCTTTGAAATGTAGTGAAGTAAAAGTATAAAGTCTTACCAAATAAAAATACTTGAGTAAAGTATGAAAGTATGAAAATGTTACTTAAGTACAGTAACGAATTACATTTACTTCGTTACTGTCCACCACTGCAAATCATACAACCCAGCAGTGCAGGATTATACTCAGCATTTTGGGTGTTGTTTCATCACTCACAGAACAATGAATTCAATGCCTATGTTAACACCATATCAAAACAAAACCCTGAATTGATGCGCTTGGTTATCATCTGTACTGAACATTAGGATTCAAAATGACTCGTTTAAGCGCCATTGGCATCAAGTTTGTTAATTGCAACAGACTCATTTGGTCAGCAGCCTCTACAGCTGTGGAACAGGAGACCCACTGAATGGTCACTGAAAATGACGTCCACCGGTCATAGTACTCAGTAGCCTGCCCTATACACGTTTTGCATTGGCTTCTATTTAATGCTCTGCAATGCGTAGTACAGCATACATCAGGCACAGTCAGTCTGAGGGCCTCTGCACTGCGGAACACTATCTGTTCCAACCATTTCGGTTACCACCTGCACACTGGCGCAGTTGTGCTATAAACAGTGAATGGTAAGTTTCATCGCTGGATGGAGAAACAAGGGACGGTTCCGTCAAAATAGAGCTCTGTCGTAATCGGCAGCCGGCATCTGGGTCTTTGGCGCCGGTGTGAGGGGATTGTATTGAAACAGTGGAATCAAACGTAGGCCGTTAAACTGTAGATACAGAGACCCTGTGATTATTTGGTAACACTTTACTTGACGCCGGCATCATATGTATGTCATAACAGTGTCATAACAGTGTCATGAACAAGTCATAAACATAATGCCAATGTTATAAACATTTTATGGCCATGAAAAGTTGACATTGTTAGGCCTGTCTTTGTCATAGCCGAATTTCACTTAAGGACAAGGTCATACAATGTTTATGACATTGACATAATGTGTATGAGACATTCATGACTGCATTATGACAATGTTATGACACCGTTATGTCATACGTATGACGCCGGCGTCAAGTAAAATGTTGTTGATTATTTACATCCACTACATTTGTTTAGCTTTTTTTTTTATTATTATTTTTTTTTTTATACAAATGATTCACTTCTTACCACCTTACTACTTCCTAGACGTTTGAATACAAACCAGAACCAAGCACTCTCCCTGCTCCTCTTTTTCCCTCTTTTTCCTTGCATTATCTTTTCCCTTCCACTTTTATTACTTTCTCTCTCTGTTCAATCAATTCTCATGGCTTTCAGTCTCTTTTCGCTCAGTTATCATCATATATTGTTCTTGTTTGCCTCCGCATTCTCTGTCTCTGTCTTTCTCTCTCTCTCTCTGTCTATCTCTGCCCCTCTCTCTCTCTCTCTCTCTCTGCCACCATGACTTTATCAAATGCACTTTTTGAGATGATAAATCGATGTGTGCGGCGTGTTCTGTGGTCTGGGTTATTGATCTTCTTCCCTCTATTACAGTCGCCATCCGTCACTGGGGTGATTCATACTGT
>NC_085877.1:19911104-19913604 GCF_034702125.1 Engraulis encrasicolus | reverse complement strand
TCTGCTTTTCTCAACCTCCTGTACTTTGTTTTTCCAGACTGGTCTGCGCTGGTTCCTCACTCCCTTTCTCTCCATCTCTATATTTCTATAGCAGTGTCTGATTCTCCCACACTCTCCATCTCCATCTCCATGTACACACCTTTTTTTCTCTCTTTCCCATGTCCTGTCTTTGTTCCCGAAAGCCCCAATTCTTTTCTCTCAGACAGCGTGTTTGTTGTTTGTTGTTGTGTAATCAGTTTGTTTGCGTGTGTGTGTGTGTGTGAGAGAGAGAGAGAGAGAGAGAGAGAGAGAGAGAGAGAGAGAGAGAGAGAGAGAGAGAGAGAGTGTGTGTGTGTGTTGTGTGTCTGTGTGTGTGTGTGTGTGTGTGTGTGTGTGTGTGTGTGTGTGTGTGTGTGTGTGTGTGTGTGTGTGTGTTTCCCACAGAATTATGCTTCCTCATCACATCCCACATCTACTGATTCGTTCACCGGAGATGGACAAGTGCTTACCACCCTCTTTTCAGCTCTCTCTCTCTCTCTCTCTCTCTCTCTCTCTCTCTCTCTCTCTCTCTCTCTCTCTCTCTCTCTCTCTCTCTCTCTCTCTCTCTCTCTCTCTCTCAACCCCCCTCTCTCATTCACTCGCCCTCTAATTTCCACCTATCCCTCCCTCTCTCACGCCCACGCCCTACACACCCCTCCCTCTCTCCCTCCCTCCTCTTCCTCCTCCTGTTCTTGTTCTCTCCTCCTCCTCCTCCATCAGTCCTTCATCACTCTGTCCGTTCCGTATGTCAATCCCCCAGATCAGCATAAAGAGCTGACGCTGTTTTTTTGTATGCAGCTCCACGTTGTTGTGGTGCAGTTGCGATGCGATGCGGCCCCGCCGAATCAATTCCCGGCCAGCCACTCTCCTCCCTCCTCCGCCTCTGCTTATAACGAGTACAGGCGTCCACCGCGATGATTAAAGATGATGGTATGGATAATAATATGAGTGGGGGATGGACAGAGGAGATTAGAAGACACACACACAGACACACACACACACACACACACACACACACACACACACACACACACACACACACACACACACACACACACACACACACACACACACACGGCGTATACACACTCAGGCATACACCCACAATATACAAAGAACACACACACACACACACACACACACACACACACACACACACACACACACACACACACACACACACACACACACGCCTACACATACATATGCACACTTTCACACATATAAAAGCTCATTCAAACCACCCACCCTTTCTCTCTCCATCCCTCCATCCCTCCATCCCTCCCTCCGGTCCACATGCCCACACTCTCTCATGCGATGCACAGGTGTGTAATTGGCGTTGAGGTGGAGGATCTCTGGCTGTTCCAAATGAGCACTCCGACATTTCACAGCACAAATCACCTGTAATCACCACCCACAGCCTACTTCTCTTTCTCTCCTTCTCTCCTTCTCTCCTTCTCTCTCTCTCTCTCTCTCTCTCTCTCTCTCTCTCTCTCTCTCTCTCTCTCTCTCTCTCTCTCTCTCTCTCTCTCTCTCTCTCTCTCTCTCTCTCAGTCACTCACACATATGTATGCACACCTTCGTTATCATCATCCTCACAGAGACGTGCACATCGTTCACTGATGCAGAACATGCAGCCTTGCTTTGCACACGGCCACGCACACGCACACACACACACACACACACACACACACACACACACACACACACACACGCACACACACACGCGCACACACACACACACACACACACACACACACACACACACACACACACACACACACACACACACACACACACACGCACACACACACGCGCACACACACACGCGCACACACACCTACAAATGTACTTTTGATAGACAAACACGCACCACACTTCCACACTGAAGCTTGCATACACTGTGAATACACATATTGTATGTGTTTGGCTAGCGAAAGAGATATTTTTGAAGGCATACCATTATGTTATTACATGAACATGAGTCATAATCATCATCGTCATCGTCATCATCGTCATCTTCATCACAGCAATCATCACAGGATTCCCACTGGTCGATTTTCTGGAATAACACGGAAATTCAATAGATGTGTTTCCAGTCATGAAAACCTATGGGATTTGAGCATTTTCCATAGTCAGGGAATATCATGGAATGTTTGTTTTATCTAAAATGCTTCTATTTGAAAAATGTATAAGCTCACAAATTGATGACCGTCATAACAATCTTATCAATATGTTGAGCCTTGGAAGGTAATGGAAATTCTACTTTATGGTGAGAGAAAGTCATGTAGTGTTATATCTGCCTTGGGGTGCGAACCCTGTCTTCATCTTTGTCATAATAGTCATTCTCAGCATCATCATTGTTATCATCACCACCTTAGCTGTCTCCCAGGAGAGTCAAGTATGCTGCAGCACATAGTAGTTTGAGAGAGCCTGCTATAGGAGTGCTGTATATTTATACCTGAGACATATGCATACATTC
>NC_085877.1:19878604-19893604 GCF_034702125.1 Engraulis encrasicolus | reverse complement strand
ATTAATGTCAGCCAATCTGGGGTCATTGGACTGTATACACATGGACAGGCCTCTAGTCTAGTTTATGGGGGGAAAAGAACAAACAAAAATAAACAAACAAAACATTGCCTGCATGTTGGGAAAGAGAGAGGGAGCGAGTTGTGTCTGTGGGATAATTGCATAAAACCATCAGGTGCTCATCGATATCCAAAGTTGCAGACTTGAAGTAGAGAGAGAGAGTCAGAGGCACTCTGAAGTCCGCATTATAAGTCCTTTATTATTACATGGACACCAAAGCTGATGCGTTTCGGTCGCGTGCGACCTTTAGGGCTGAAGGACTTTTAATACGGACTTCAGAGGGCCTCGGACCTTCATTGAATGTTGGCTGAATGTTCTTTTGAAGGTTCAGGAATGGTGTAACAAAGTGTAACACAATTGTATATCAGTAACCAGGTACACTTGTAATCAGGAAACACAGAACAACACGGGTAGCCTTATGTACTTTAATCTCTTTGAAGGCTGTGATTAAAAAAATCACAGACTGTCAAAAGCAATCAAATTCAGTTTTTCCTCATTTCTTTACTTTCTTTTTACATCCCAAAAGACCCATGAGATGAAAAGGGGAGCACTCATCAATTTAAAGTGTGTATTTTGGTGTGAACAAGGCTGCAATTTGGAGAGAGACGTGACAAGCAAATCAAATAAATTAATATATAAATCAATACATAGGAGAAAGAACGGCACTCTCTCTCTCTCTCTCTCTCTCTCTCACTGCTTTCAATTATCCCCAATGCATGGCTTGGCGTCCCTGTGTTCTGCATAGGCCTCCCTTCTAAACACTCAGCTAAAGGAGGATGAGGACGAGAGGGATGAAGGGAGATTATCGCTGCACATGAGTGAGATGCTTTAGGGCTCAGGAGAGGACAGGACGCAGAAGGAGGAGACAAGAGGAGAGGAGAGAAAGATGAGAGCGGTCGAATCAAGTGCCACACTGTCAGAGGAAGGAGAGCAAGGACAGCACATCCCTTGTGTTTCCTTTTTTCTTCCTCTGTTCCCCTCCTTTTTTTGTTTTTGTTGTTGTCGTCGTCGACGACTAACGGGCCAAGGCCAGAGGGAGACAAAATTATCCCGGAATGGAAAAAAGCCCGAACTCATGCAATGTCGTGTTTGTGGGAATGATTGAGATTGATTTTTATAAATAGGAGGGGATAAGAGTAAGCCAAACACATAGTGACTTAAGTGTATTGGCCAAATCAAGCTAATCTGAAAGCTGTGTCAGTGCCGCGGAGCATCTCTGGTGTTTACCTCATTTAGCTTGATTTTTATCTCCAGCTTAGCCTGGATGTAGAGGGCATTATGACATTTCTGTCTTTTTTTCCCCAGAAGAATGTGGACAGCTGTGGACAGTTTTGGGACACACACACAGGCACACAGACAGTGACACACACACACACACACACACACACACACACACACACACACACACACACACACACACACACACACACACACACACACACACACACACACACACACACACACACACACACACACACACACACACACAGAGACACAGACACAAACACATGCTACGCTTTCTCTCATTTTCTCCCTTTCCTACTCAAATAATTCCTTCCATAAAGGTATATGACATATAAAAACAAAGAAAAAAAAGGCTTTAATTTATCAATACTTGCCCCCCACGTGCCGTATCCATTTACCCTATTATCAGAGATGGATAACAAGCTGAAGGAGATCCAGAAGTCCCTGGACATTGAATAGAATTTAAAAGAGCACAATAGAATAGACTGTAATAATAATAACAATAATAGCCTAATAATAATAATAAATGTAAATAGAGCACAAATTGTATTCAATATCAACCACCGTTCCCTGTGTTGCGTGCCGTCCTCAGGCCTGCCCGAGAAGCTGTCGGAGATGAACAGCAAGCTGGAGGAGATCCAGAAGTCCCTGGACATGTACCTGGAGACCAAGCGCCAGATCTTCCCCCGCTTCTACTTCCTGTCCAACGACGACCTGCTGGAGATACTGGGCCAGTCGCGCAACCCCGAGGCTGTCCAGCCACACCTCAAGAAGTGCTTCGACAACATCAAGAGCCTGAAGATTGGCAAGGTACACGTACACACGAAAACGCATGCACGCACGCACACACACACACACATGCGCACACGCGCGCGCGCGCGCACACACACACACACACACACACACACACACACACACACACACACACACACACACACACACACACACACACACACACACACACACACACACACACACACACACACACCTGCTGGAGATATAAGGCCGGTCACACAAAGAGCCTAATAGAGCCTAAAAACTGGTAGGGTCTGATGCAGGACTTGACGTTACAATGCGCACTAACACATGCAAATGGCTCATTTAGTGTTTTTAGTAGTAGACGTCAGGGGGTACAACTATCACTGATGCTCTAATGCACTCTTGTATTATCATTGGTAAATAAATACAGTCCCAGGAAAAAGTTTGTACACCCTTTGAAATGTCTTACATTTCTGTCAAAATTGGTCATAAAACATGGTCTGATCTTCCTGGAAATCACAAGAAGGAACAATCAGAGTCTGCTTTAATTAATTCCACCCAAACATTTACATGTCATCATATTTTTATTGGTCATAAGGCCATAACATTCACAGGAGAGCAGGGCATAAGTAAGTACATCCTTGCATTAAGTAGGTTTAAACCCTCAGTTAGTGGCAATATCATCAACCAGACTTGTCCTGTAGTTGCAGATCAGATTTAAAAAACAATCTGTTTGTATCTTGTCTCCCTCTTCTTTACAAAACTGCCTCTCGTCAGCAAGGTTTGTGGGATGTCTGGAGTGCATAGCTTTCTTGACTTCATGCCATATAATCTCAATTGTTTTATTTCAGGGCTTTGACTGGGCTATTCCAGAATATGTATTTCATTATTATGAAGCCATTCTAAAGTCGATTTGCTTCTAAAGTATGGGTTGTTGTCACATTTCAGGACCCATCCTCTTGTTTGCTTCAACTGTGTGACAGACTACCTCACATTTTTTTCTGTAAAATATCACAATAAACTTGAGTTCATTGTTCCACTGATAATAGCAAACTGTCAAGGGCCTGAGGCAGCAAGGTAGCCGCATACAATGATGCTCCCGCCACCATACTCAGAAGAGGAGATGTAACCCAGAATCGCTAAAAATGGGATTGATTCTGACAATCTAAAATTAATGGGGTTTCTGTCCAAAAAAATATTGCTGCACCTTTGAGGTTTGCGAAAAAGCATTTATATGCTTCATAGAATTACTGCAAAATATTCTGTAGACCAACGTTGAAATCAAAGTTGAATTGTTCAAGGGAACACACAATGTCATGTTTGGAGGAGAACTGGAGAACCACACCTTCACCAAAACATCATCTCCACCTTTGAGTATGGTGGCGAGAACATCATTATATGCGGCTACCTTGCTGCCTCAGGCCCTTTTCAGTTTGCTATTATCAGTGGAACAATGAATTCAGAAGTTTATCGAGATATTTTACAGAAGAAAAGTGAGGTAGTCTGTCACACAGTTGAAGCACACAAGAGGATGGGTGCTGAAATGTGACAACAACCCATACTTTAGAAGCAAATCGACTTTAGAATGGCTTCATAATAATGAAATACACATTCTGGAATAGCCCAGTCAAAGCCCTGACAAAAAACAATTGAGATTATATGGCATGAAGTCAAGAAAGCTATGCACTCCAGACATCCCACAAACCTTGCTGACGAGAGGCAGTTTTGTAAAGAAGAGGGAGACCAGATACATCCAGATTGTTTTGTTAATCTGATCTGCAACTACAGGAAACATCTGGTTGAGGTTATTGCGACTAACTTAGGGTTAAAACCTATTGAATACAAGGGTGTACTTACTTATGCCTTGCTGTCCTGTGAATGTTTACATCTTATGGCCAATGAAAATATGAAAACTTGTAAATGTTTGGGTTGAATTAGTTAAAGCAGACTCTGGTTGTTCCTTCTTGCGATTTCCGGGAAGATCGGACCATGTTTTATGACCAATTTTGACAGAAAGGTCAGAAATTTCAAAGGGTGTACAGACTTTTTCCTGGGACTGTACATTAGGAATTGTTGACTAATGTTCAGGAAATGGAAACCTTGTATCTCTAGTATTTGTTTTTTTTAAAATTATTATTATTTTAAATTGGTTATTTATTCATTATAAAGTTTAAATCAGTACTGCTGGTCAGTCTATGATGAATAATTGAATAACTAACTGTAATGTTGAAATTATTACTCATTTAAACAATAGTGATTTAAAAATGAATAAATAAATAAATAAAAAAGACAATGAAAAGTGGAAAGGTTGTGCGTTCATCAGCATCAAGTTTGCACATTAGCAGGGTACACAGTACACACACAGATAGTATGCACATTAGTGGGGTACACTCGCATGCAAAACACATTCACATTCACATGAGTACGCCTACACACACAAGCCTGGGGCAATGTCTGTAAAGTGGCTAAACTATTAAAATAATTCACAGTACATGCAAATTACTTATTCTAGTCTCTGTGTGTGTGTGTGTGTGTGTGTGTGTGTGTGTGTGTGTGTGTGTGTGTGTGTGTGTGTGTGTGTGTGTGTGTGTGTGTGTGTGTGTGTGTGTGTGTGTGTGTGTGTGTGTGTGAAGGTTGGACATATGAGCAGTAAGTCAGAGGCTGTGGGCATGTTCTCCACGGATGGGGAGTATGTGGAGTTCACCCAACCTGTTCTGCTTGAGGGACCTGTGGAGGTGAGCTGACACACACACACACACACACACACACACACACACACACACACACACACACACACACACACACACACACACACACACACACACACACACACACACACACACACACACACACACACACAAATATGTGAACAATATTTGAATATGTGATTGTGAAGTAATGGTGTGTAATTGTGTGCAATAAGATGAACATTGTATCTATGTTAATTTTGTTCGCTTGCCTTTGTGTAAAACATGTGTTTATATATATCCATGATTTCCCTACGTGCATGAACAAATTAACATTACATTGTGTGTGTGTGTGTGTGCGTGTGCCTGCACGCGTGTGTGTGTGTGTGCCTGTGCATGCACGTATGCGCGCATTCTTGCATGTCTTTGTGCAGGCCTGGCTGTGTGATGTTGAGCGCACCATGCGTTGGTCCCTCAAGGGCTCCCTGAAGAACTGCCGTATGGCCCTCATCAAGATGACTGGCAAACGGGACAAGTGGGTCAGAGACTGGCCCGGACAGGTGGGTGGGCTTACACTGGCCTGCACGTGTGTGTGTGTGTGTGTGTGTGTGTGTGTGTGTGTGTATGGGTGTGTGCGTCCGTGCGTATGTGTATGTGTGTGTGCGTCCGTGCGTATGTGTGTGCGTCCGTGCGTGTGTGTGTGTGTGTGTGTGTGTGTGTGTGTGTGTGTGTGCTTGTGTGTGTTTCTATGTTTGTGTGTGTGTGTGTGTGTATGTGTGTGTGCGTGCGTGCTTGTGTATGTGTGAGACATGTTCATTGATTGACTTTGAATGTAGGTCTCCTTGATTATAGGAGTTATTGAGTTTGCCTGCACAAACACGGATACTTCAGATAGAGTAGTACGTATAACACCAGATACCACAACAGAGATATCAATAGAAACACAAGATCGATAGACCCGAACCAGAAACAGTAACAAGGTGAACTCATTCTTGCCGGCGTGCTGTCTCCTCCACAGAAAATAACATTTTGTTTACAGCACTGAATTCTCTTGTTCTGTGGATCAACCTCCTGGTGATACAATATTGTAGAATGCAATGATAAACTAGTACCATGTAGATTGTGCAAGTCATACGGGGGTTTCTTCCTCAAGATTTCTTTCATTATCGTTTTCAAGCACACAACACCCTCCCCCAGCAAGGCCAATTATGAGACAAATTATATGTCTCTGATTGCTCAAATTTGGCAAAACAACACAAAAAGGTAATTGCAAGATGGTATACCCCTTCTCTGCTATTCTGAAAAAAAGTTTTTGTGGTGCACCATGTGAATATATATTGCAATGCCATAGTGGACTAGCCTCGTGCACCATCCTACGTACTTCTGCCAAGAGACTTGGCATCGCACTACATCTGATACCTGTTTTCTGTGGAGCGATGTTGCAGGTAGGATTTGGCCGGTGTTCTGACAAACGGTCCTACATTGTAATTTTATCCTACGGTAGGATGTTCTGTCAGACATGTCTGTTAAACGGTCCTACATTGCCAAAGATAGACGTCAGACATGTTTGTTCTTATTCAGATTTATCCAAAAAATTTCCTTCCCGCTTCCTGCAATCCTGTCAGATCAAACAACCTCCAGACCATGAATACGAAATGAAATGGTAGTATTATGGGATGGTCAGGACCAGGCTAATAGTGGACCACTAGGCTCATGAAATCAGCCTTCATGGATCCATATACTAATGCATAGTACTGCATACATAGTCTGCCGCTTCTGTAGTCACTCAAGTCTTTGAACACCAGGTAACAATGTGCATCAAAGCTTTTTTTAAAATTATTATTGACATTATACATGACATCTTCCTTGGCAGTAAGATTTGGGCTAAATAATTTCTTACACACACAAATTTTGAAACACCCTTTTGCCCTTGTGTGTGTTTTCAGCTGGATTTGTTATTTATATATCACTTTTATTTAGCCATCAGCATCAGCATAAAGGCCACATTCTTGGAAAGTATACATGCATTTAAGTGTTAAAACAGGTAAATCGATGTTAGTAAATAATCTACGTCTCTGTTTAATTGGATGCAGAATAACAATATTGTTTACTTGGCACAAAAAAACAAGTTGGTACTATTTGAGAACAGATAAATAACGAGAACAACAACAAACTTACCAAGAAATCACCACCTTCAAACAAAACACAGGAGAAAGAGGGGGGAAAAAACACCATCTGCTGTCTCCACAACATTTAAAAAAGTTGTCGTTAGCAGACTACTCGTTTAAAAAGAGAGAGAAAACCGGGGGAAAAAAGGTGGAGAGAAAAAAATCCCTCACATGAATCTCAACTCTGGTGTCCAGAAGCTGCCTCACAGCGGTAGGCTTGTCCTCTAGCCCGACCTTCACTCCGTCACGTCGTCGGGTGTCATTAAATCCACATTACCTGTCCGTCCCTAGATGGTCATCACTGCCAGCCAGATCCAGTGGACCACGGACGTCACCAAGTCCCTGATGACCAGCAAGGAGAGGGGGGACAAATCTGCCCTCAAGTCCATGAGGAAGAAACAGGTGCGTGGAGGAGGACATTACACTACATTACACTAGTTTTTTTCTTTGTTTCCCTCATGCACCCACCACACTAGGGCAGTGAAAATAATTATACAATGAATATATATATTTTTAAAAGTGTATACTATACAAATATTAGTATTAGTAGTAGTAGTAGTAGTAGTAGTAGTAGTAGTAGTATCGGCCAGCGTAGATAAAGTTAATAAAGATGTTATATTACTTTGAATGTACGGTATATTGCTATGGTGAAGGCAGAAGGACAGACTTCTCAGAGCACTTGTGAATGTGCAGTAAGTCATATATGGGCTGTTGCTATGTCATTTCCTTGGTGCTCAGTTCAAGCTGCCATTGTGAGGATGTGCCTGTAAGTGAGAAGGTGCCATGAATCCTGATTCTCCCTTCACTGAGACACTAATAGCAATATATATATATTCAATATATTCTATAAAGTCATTATATGAATAATTTTGATTTCATGTATCCATGATCTCTTCATTGGTCTTAGTCTTTTCAGTGCATGAAATATGCATAATATACATGCTCTATGATGCCTATACTGGAGCGGTATTATGTGCTAGACATGGGTCAGACACATTGTGTGAAGGATATGAGTGTATTTTAGCAGCTGCCATGAATCATGATTGTGCCCTTACAGAGACACTAATGGCTGTTATCGGCAGCAATAGCGCCAATCAACCGTCTGACATTGAGCTGCATGCTTTCAACCCCATACATCTTATATTAGTGTGTGTGTGTGTGTGTGTGTGTGTGTGTGTGTGTGTGTGTGTGTGTGTGTGTGTGTGTGTGTGTGTGTGTGTGTGTGTGTGAGAGAGAGAGAGAGAGAGAGAGAGAGAGAGAGAGAGAGAGAGAGAGAGAGAGAGAGAGAGAGAGAGAGAGCAGCCCACCCACCTCTTAGTCCCTTATGCATTCATCAGAAGCATACCGCTGTGCAGTACAGTCATCATATTACTTGTGTGTGAGTGACTGTGTGTATGTGTGTGTGAGTGACTGTGCATGCTGTGTGTGTGTGTGCGTGCGTGCGTGCGTGCGTGCGTGCGTGCGTGCGTCACCAGCCAGCCTCCCCTCACAGTGTGTGTGCCGAGGCCGCAGGTTGCCCGCAATTTGATTTCCATTCAGCCCCTTCACAGGAAGTCAATGGCAATTTGCCTTATTCATTCAGAAGTTAGCATTAGATATGACGGGTCATTGTCCAGGTACAGGAGAAAGGATCATGATGGAAATTGAGCAACTTGGTGTGTGTGTGTGTGTGTGTGTGTGTGTGTGTGTGTGTGTGTGTGTGTGTCATTCTGTCTCTCTACAGGCCTTTCTGTGTGTGTGTATGTGTGTGTGTGTGTGAGAGAGAGAGAGAGAGAGAGAGAGAGAGAGAGAGAGAGAGAGAGAGAGAGAGAGAGAGAGAGAGAGAGAGAGAGAGAGAGAGAGAGAGAGAGAGAGAGATTTTTAACAGATTTTAAGCTTTTAAGCATGTAAACTCTTTTTTGGCCGCTCTCATACCTTGCCTGGCTGTCTCAAGTATACAGTACTTCCACTATACCAAGACCACAGAGGACTGTGAATAGACAGGGCGACCAGACTGATTGTGAATAGACAGGGTCACCAGACTGACTTCAATGTAATTTTCAATGTAATGTGAATGGGACTCACTGTGTAAGTGACGCACACACACACACACACACACACACACACACACACACACACACACACACACACACACACACACACACACACACACACACACACACACACACACACACACACGCACACAAGCACACACGGTTTAGTACTTGTATTTGGATCACCACACAGGGAAGGATTACAGATCCAAACTATAATGGAAATACAGTATTCTGCAGATTGGCAAGTATGATGAAATCAGAATAATAAGTCCATTAGTCTCTATGGATAGATTTGACATCTCCGTCTCCAAATGGACAAGCTTCCTATTATGGCAGAAATTGAACAGAATTTGGCCAGTGTCTTTGCACTCCTTTTGCATAATCCACACAGTTGCGAGCCTCGCATGACTAGTTTATGCATGTGTCCAAGGCTCCCAAACACAAGGACGATTAGGACAAGGACAAACATACACACACACACTCACGCACACACACACACACACACACACACACACACACACACACACACACACACACACACACACACACACACACACACACACACACACACACACACACACCACACACACACCACACACACAGAGCCTCCTAGTGTCTAAAACTAAAATGGCAAAACATCTTTCCTCTGTATTCCTCCTTAGAGATGGCCTTGCTTTAATTCAGATATTGTATCTCTCTCTCTCTCTCTCTCTCTCTCTCTCTCTCTCTCTCTCTCTCTCTCTCTCTCTCTCTCTCTCTCTCTCTCTCCCCTTCTAACACACACACACACACACACACACACACACACACACACACACACACACACACACACACACACACACACACACACACACACACACACACACACACACACACCTCTGCCTGCCTGTCTGGATGGCTGGCTGACTGCCTTTCCACCAAATGTTACACCATATTCCGTGGAGTGACATTTGAAAGCCGCGCTACTCTACTCTACTCTACATGGCTCCTCCATTTGACACATGCTGTCCTGTGTCTGTTGCTGTCTCAGGTGGTGATGCTGAACCGCTACTCGGAGGCCATCAGGGGCAACCTGTCTAGCATCATGCGCCTGAAGATCGTGGCCCTGGTGACGGTGGAGGTGCACGCGCGCGACGTCATCGACAAGCTGGCCAAGGCCGGCTGCTGCGACGTCAACGCCTTCGACTGGCTCTGCCAGCTGCGCCTCTACTGGGACAAGGTCGGCACGCACGCACGCACACATGCACACATGCACACACGGAAGATACACGCACACACACACACACACACACACACACACACACACACACACACACACACACACACACACACACACACACACACACACTCTCTCTCTCTCTCTCTCTCTGTGTCTGTCTGTCTATCTATCTAACAGAGAGAGAGAGAGAGAGAGAGAGTCAATAGAGGCTGAAGCACACAAAACAGACAGCTGACATTAACAGGAACAAGTAAAGACCTTCCTCTTTCGAGAGGAGCTACTAAACTAATGCTTGAGCTGGCCTAGCCCCAGGGCAGACTCTTGACATGATGTTTACTTTAGTTTAGTCTAGTTTAGTTTAGTTTAGTTTGAGTGTACGTGTGCGCGTGTGTGTATGTGTTTGTGTGTGTGCTGTGTTTGTACTCTTTATTAATTTAAAAAAAAAAAAAAAAAAAAAAAAAACTCTAACCTCTTTGCAACTGCACTTGTTGCTGTATATTTGCTATATTTGCACACTCGCTTGTGATGTTGGCTTGATTATGTCCTCTTTTGAAAGTCGCTTTGGTTATAAAGCGTCTGCCAAATGCAATATAATGTAATGTAATGTAATTAACACATGTTAAACGTTCAGAAATGCTATCCAGGATTGCAATCATATTTTCACTGCATGTTATTTTCTCAGTACATTGACTATGAGGTATAGCACGCTTTGTGTTTGGGTGGGGGGGAAAGAAAAATATACCTGTATATTTAGACATTTTCTCAACTGGGACAAGGTGACGGGATGATGAGAGAAAAGAGAGCAGAGAAAGGAGAGAAGGGGTTGAGGAGAGTCATGATAAAGTCATGACATGACAGGGAAGGACATTTTGGACAAAGGCCTGTGCTGAAGAATGAATTGGATTTTTTTTCCCCTTTTTCCCCATGGCCAACCTAGATTTCTAACCCACTTATCAAATGCCTTGCTCTTACTAAGCCTCACACGTTTTCCCACTCTTTCTTTCCTGCACTTGTCCTCTTTATCATGGCCTCCTGTCTCTCTGTCCATTTCCATCCATTTTCCCCTTTTCTTCTCTTTTCTTTCTTCTTTTCTTTCCTCCCTTCTTCCCATTAACTTGAACATCTCTCGCTGTCCATTTCTTTCTGTCCATATGTGCTTGTCACCTTTCTTTCTTTCTTTCTTTCTTTCTTTCTTTCTTTCTTTCTTTCTTTCTTTCTTTCTTTCTTTCTTTCTTTCTGTCTTTCTTTCCACTTTTGCTATTTTTTAGTGATTGGCCTGTTTTTGCTTGTTTGGAGTCTACCAATTTGCCCATAATTTTTTATTGGGGAAGTACCCCTTTAGGGTTTGTTTACCATTATATGTGGAAACTATCACGAGTATTAATTTCTGTCTGCTTTATTTGCCTATCCTCCCTTCAACAATGAAATAAAATTTTACTTTGACTTTTACTCTGGGGCTTTGAAGACCTTTTAACATCTCTACAGGCTGTCTATGTCTCTCTTGTTGTGGCCCTCTATTTTTCTATTCAACAAATAGCATTAGGTGGACAACTACATGTTTTAAACAATTGAATATCTCTTCTCTGTCTGTCTTGGTAGTTTTATATTATTTATGAATGATAGTCAGGAAGTGGATGACTACGTAGCATGTTTAGGTGATTATTTAACTCATAGTTGTTGCATAGTGTGTATTTAATCTCCACTCTCTCCTATCTTCCTTTCCCTTTTGTGCAATTATCAGGACGTGGATGACTGCATCATTAGACAGACCAACACCCATTTCCAGTACGGCTATGAGTACCTGGGCAACTCAGGACGACTAGTCATCACGCCCCTTACAGACAGGTACCTCCTACTCATCACACCATGTCACATTATGCCCGGCCAAAGACTTTCAACATGGTTACCAAGATATAGCATCAGGGCTCTAAATTACCTCTTTATTCATCACCAACCAAAATGGATAGTAGATGTTAATCTTACTATCCAAAAACACACACTTGCTAATGGGTCAAAGTTAGAGTTAGAGCCCTGTATAGAATTACTACGAGTCACCAGTACATCAGAGTGGGATCAAGTCCTGTCTCTTAATTGTCTCTTTCCCATTGAAGTCCATTCATTCTGAACCCCTGCCCTGTTCCTAAAGGGGCATTGCAGCCATATGATGGCAGCTCAGAACCTTACTACGTCATATTGATTCTGGAAGAAACTCCTTGTGAACCGTCTCTTCCTTGCCTGATGCCTGATGAAGATCCAGGGTGATTGAAACATTGCTTTTTAAATAATAATGTTTATTTTTTGGAGCTTATTAGCAGTGTGCTGACCTACCTCCTTCAACTGTTTGACACTTTTGTCCGGCACCAGCAAAAAGTGTTTTTTGATGCGCACACCCTTCCCAAAACTACTAACCGCCTCTTCCTTATCAATTGTCTCTGTCTTGGATATGTGTTTAATCTCTGGTTGTCTGATTGACTGTTACTTGATTCTTGAACAGAGTGACGTGTTTGCATTTCTTTGCCTTTGCCTAATATCACCCTACCACACCGTACCAAGCCCGTCCATTTTGGTGCAGTGACGTTTGGATGTTTTTTTTTTTTTTTTACTGTTTCAAGTCCTGTGTGCATTTCTCTAACCCTGTCACTCAGGCAGCCAATCATTTTCAAGAGGCCCACTGGCGGCAATTCCACATGAATGTTATACACATAAAGAAATATGAGTGTTAGACGTGCGTAATACCACACGACCCTGACACTTAATGCAATATGACAGTTTCACTATTTACTGTGTCCAACGTCTTCACGATCAAAGGACACTGCTTAGAAGATAAACAAACGTGTTTGAAAACATAATCCGCTCTTTTTGATTTATTTAAAGCTCCCTCTGTCCATGGACACAAATCAAGAATGACAGTTCAATCTTCAGAGTGTTGTTGTCTGTTTCTCATCATTAACCTTTTCCATTTTCCTCTGTTTTGCACACACTGCTTAAAACTATGGTTTATTTTCTGGGTTCATTCCACCTGTTTCTGTCATTGGCAAAAGAGTTCTAAAATAGTATTTTTCAGCACGGCCAAGTGCCACCTTAACACACTGATGGGCTGGTGGTTTAACAAATTAGGATGTGTTTAGCCCATTACCATTTTTATTTATATTGAGGCCAATTTATGGTCCACAAACAAAACAAACCGGAGATAATTGTCAACAGATGTCCTGGTGCTGGAGGCTTTTACAGTGTTGTGCCAGTGAAAACAACAGAGGAAAGAAGGGGAGACAACAACAACAACAAATGTCTAGAACAGTGTGGTAGAGCCATCATTCTAGAACGCAGCACTTTGAGTCCCTGTACTGCCAAACCATAAAACAAACAAAATGTATGGCAATTAATGTAGCCTTCTTTTTTCAAACCTACTGTAAAATAATAATGTACACAAGCAGGTCTGTGACAGTCTTAGCAGAACTTTTCTCCAAATGTTACATCACATTTAGCGGAGTGACATTTAAAAGCGGCACTACGCACGCCTCGATTTGACACATGCTGCCAGAGTACGGCACCTCACACAGCAATATTCCCACATCCCCTGGTAGGCTTGGCCTGCCTGGCTACCGTTGACAGCAAGACTATACATATACATTCTGAGGTGCATGCATATGTACAGTATGCCGCAAGCATATGCATGCACACACAAAACACACACGCACATATGTATGCACGCACGTATGTACGCACGCAAGTACGTCCGTGCATGCACACACACACACGCACACACACGCGCACACACACACACACACACACACACACACACACACACACACACACACACACACACACACCCACACATTATGGCAGGGCTTTAGAAACCAAGCACACACATACACATACACATGCTCTCTCACACACACACACACACACACACACACACACACACACACACACACACACACACACACACACACACACACACACACACACACACACACGCACGCTCTGGCAGGGCTTTAGAAGAGATGAGGGCCCTCAGACGAGTTTGTCAGGTGAGGAGGATGTCGCCTGCATAAATCCCCGCTGCCTCTGACAAGTGATGGGACTTGTGAAGGCGTGGGAAGACCTCATTACGCATTCCCAAGGGGAACATCAGGCCGCCGATAATTAGGACTAGTTACTGTGATCGCTGTGCTGTGCTGCGCATGCTGTCTATCTCCTCCTTTCCAGTGCATGCGTGCGTGCGTGCGTGTGTGTGTGCGTGCGCGCGTGTGTGCGTGCGCGCGCGTGCGTGTGTACTGCATCAATCTACCTTTGTGAGGCCTCTGCTATTGGAGCACACCGACAAGGTGGGGCACTCGCTCCATGTGGGGCCCAAATCCTGGACCCCACATTTTTTGACCCCTTTTGATGGGACAGTTTTGTTTTTACTGGTAAAAGTAAGAGTGTAAAAACATTTCCTCACTGACAGGTTAGGGTTAGGGAATGCTTTGGTTTGGGCACAGTTTAGCATTATTTAGCTTTGTGTGTGTGTGTAAGTGTGTATGTGTGTGTGTGTAAGTGTGCCTGTGCCTGTGCCTTTGCCTGTGCCTTTGCCTGTGCCTGTGCCTGTAACTGTGCCTGTGCCTGTGCCTGTGTGTATTTGTGTTGGTGTGTGTGCTTGAGTGTTGCATTGTTTTCCTGCAACCTACAGTATGTGTGAGTGTGTAGGTGCGTGTGTGCGTGCATGAGTATGTGTGCACATGCATGTATGCATGTACGTGCAGAGTGTCTGATCAGTGAAAGCCGTGGGTGTTTGGTTAAGAGAAAAAGAAGTATAGGCAGAGAAAATATTACAGAGAGAGAGAGAG
>NC_085877.1:19866104-19873604 GCF_034702125.1 Engraulis encrasicolus | reverse complement strand
AGGGTTAGGTTGCAAACTCAGGCTAGCAGCTACTTCGCAAAAAGACGTGAAGCACTTAATTTCACCACATGGTTACCATGCAAGATGGGGAGGCGCTAAATGGCAAAATACTCATAGTGAGAGTGCGAGAGTGTAGGGAATTAAAGCTGAAAACTTGATCGACAAAACATTTTAATTGTCAATGAAAGTGCCCGTTGTTGTCCGGAAAATTGAGGAATATGGCATCCCTTCAGCTCCGGGAGGTCACGTTCCTGATCTGGCTTAGAATCAGTCTGGTGGAGACTGGTGATCAGAAATTAGTGAGGAAACAAATATTTGTTTTACTAAACAAAACAGGTGTCTACACTCAGGAGTGACAAACACAAGTCATTTCAATGAAATGACAGAATAGCATGATGCAGTGTATGTTGTCATGTGAGATGAGTAATTCAGCAACCGCGTAGCAGGCACTAAACACAAGGAAAAAAAAAAGTTGACTTTCATTTTTGCAGGATCAT
Organism: Engraulis encrasicolus; assembly: GCF_034702125.1. Taxonomy (NCBI): domain Eukaryota; kingdom Metazoa; phylum Chordata; class Actinopteri; order Clupeiformes; family Engraulidae; genus Engraulis; species Engraulis encrasicolus. Next base: position 19,873,107 of record NC_085877.1, on the reverse strand, counting down.
GTGTGGTGTGATTATGGCTTATAGTACCCTACTGTATGACTGTCCTTTGCCTCCTTTTATTTTCCCATCCTGTCTGCTGGCACGGCAACCCTGTAAGACAGTGTTTCCCAACCTTTTTTGTCATGTGCACCCCTAAGCCTTTTCGTTGTGCCATGAGTATCCAAGTCTCAACTTCTATATCGCTTTCTCCATCCCAATGTAACTAAGCTCCATGTATTTTTTAAAATATCAAATTTCCAAGTACCCCCTTCAGTGTGCTCGCGTACCCCTAGTGTTACACGTACCCCTGTTTGGGAAACACTGATCTAAGACACGCGTGAGATTAGAAAGCACCTGTCACTGCGCTCGTGCGCCGTCACTTACATGAATTAAGCCGTTAAGCTGACACTCTGTTGTGGGTGTTTCCCTCTGTGTCATCTGGCATATGGTTTGCCAGTACTGTGTGTGTGTGTGTGTGTGTGTGTGTGTGTGTGTGTGTGTGTGTGTGTGTGTGTGTGTGTGTGTGTGTGTGTGTGTGTGTGTGTGTGTGTGTGTGTGTGTGTGTGTGTGTGTGTGTGAGAATCTGCCAGGTACTGTACATGTATGCACACACGTGTTAATTTATCATGGCTTTATGTGAATTTGACTACATGTTTGTGGTTTTGTGTGCCAGTGCCAAATAAGCCCATATTCAGTACCGGTACATACATGTTTTTATAGCCATGCCATGTATCTGAACACCAATGTGTTATTATGCGAACATGCATATGGATGAGTATGCAGTTGCAGTTATGTATGTTTGTGTGTAGTGCATACATATTTGTGAGTGCATTTGTACATGTTCCATATGTGCATTCATCTTGATCACATCTCTTCACTGTGTGTGTGTGTGTGTGTGTGTGTGTGTGTGTGTGTGTGTGTGTGTGTGTGTGTGTGTGTGTGTGTGTGTGTGTGTGTGTGTGTGTGTGTGTGTGTGTGTGTGTGTGTGTGTGTGTGTATGTGTTTGTGTGTGTGTGTGTGTGTGTGTGTGTGTGTGTGTGTGTGTGTGTGTGTGTGTGTGTGTGTGTGTGGGTGTGTGTGTGGGTGTGGGTGTGTGTTTGTGTTTGTGCATGCACACGCACCCCTGTGCATGCACATGCATGAGCGTGTATTTCGGTGTGTGTGTGCGTCTAGACGGGTGCGTGGGGCTGCTTTGACGAGTTCAACCGCATCAACATCGAGGTGCTGTCGGTGGTGGCCCAGCAGATCCTCTCCATCCTGTCGGCTCTGGCGGCCGGGGCCACCTCCTTCGTATTCGAGGGACGACAGATACGACTCGTCTGGTCATGCGGCATATTCATCACCATGAACCCCGGTGAGTGCTGCTCACAAAGTATACACACATGCACGCAGAAGCACACACATGCACACACGCACGGACGCACTCACGGACGGACACCCATTACCCAACACACATACCTGTACGTACATTATATGTACACGGTGGAGGCTCATCTTGGCAGATGTCCCATATGGTCCTGCAGCATTTTCATCACCATGAACCCTGAACGCCTCTCTCTCACACACACACACACACACACACACACACACACACACACACACACACACACACACACACACACACACACACACACACACACACACACACACACACACACACACACACACACACACACACACACACACACACACATAAATCAGGAATTGTGAATGCTCAGCAAGTAATACTAGCGTATTCCATAGGTAATTTCATATGTAGGTCAAATTTCTATATGCAGTGTTGCCCCCTTGTAGTGCTAGCTCCAAGTGATAAGCAGATGTTCTGCAGCAGTTTATGTCAGCTGAAGTCAGGTGCGGCAATGTAGTTTATGGTGATTAAGATACCAAATGACAGATTAGTTGTACCTATTGGTCCTCAAAGGTGTGTGTGTGTGTGTGTGTGTGTGTGTGTGTGTGTGTGTGTGTGTGTGTGTGTGTGTGTGTGTGTGTGTGTGTGTGTGTGTGTGTGTGGGTGGGTGTGCACGTGGGTGTGTGCATGTGTGTGCCTGCTCCGCTCCTCCCCCTCTCCCTTCCCCAGGCTACGCTGGGCGTACTGAGCTGCCTGATAACCTGAAGTCCATGTTCAGGCCCATCTCCATGGTGGTGCCGGACTCCACCCTCATCGCAGAGATCATCCTCTTTGGAGAGGGCTTCAACAACTGCAAGGTAGAACTGCCGTTGAACTCACAGAGACTAACTACGTTTGATGTTTGTTGTTTTGTCTGATTGAAATGTTGTAGCTACACTACAGTAGGCCCAGGGCAAGGAATTACGCGAGGGCCATGAGGGCCATGGCCCTCGTGCCCTCCCACTTTGGCCTTGTGCCCTTGAAAAAATATCTGCCATGAAGCAAGTGGCCTTGATGCCCTCTCTGATGCCCCGTCAAGTGGCCTTGCCCCTAACAAATGACAAAATTCCAGGCCTGAGTAGGCCTATGCTTGACTTGAACGGTTTTGCTGGAGGGCAGGCTGCATAGGAGGCTGCTGAATTTGTCACTGAGGTATAAATCTGTTCTTGTCTATTGATGTGTTTGTATCTACGCTGTACTTGAACTATGATGTATGTACAGTACTATTGCGTTGAGGTTTTGTTTTCTTCACAGTGATGATAATTGTTTAGGAAGGTCTTCAACAACTGCAAGGTAGTCTGCATAGAAGGCACTGACTTGTTACTGTTTGCAATGTTTGAGTAGGCTAAGCATTTAGCCTGAGGGTGCCAGCCTGATTCCCAACGTTGCCAGGTGGGTGGTGGGAATGAATTACCAGTGTTCCACCACGGCTGAGGTTCCGTATGCTGAGCATTGATGGGGCCCTCCCTCTACACTGCTCCCCTGGATGTCGGTGCTGTCTGTGCAATGGGTTTTGTTGTACTGGGGTCGTGACTGCCACTTAACCCTGAAAACCACATCCCTCCCTACAGGATGTCGCAACACAGCTGCACACCACCACCACCATCCCACATGATCGCACGCTGCTTTACATTTTGTGTTATGGCATCTCTGTACAGAACCTAATTAATGCATCGCATACACAAGCCCATGCACACACACACACACACACACACACACACACACACACACACACACACACACACACACACACACACACACACACACACACACACACACACACACACACACACACACACACACACACACACACACACTCTTTCCACAGCACCCTCATGCTGCTTTACATGTATGTGACATGACATCTCTCTACGGCAGCTAATTAATGCATCAGTGTGTTTTGTAGTTATAAACTGGCACTGGCGCCCAGTGCTTCTCACCTCACCACACGCTGATAAAACACCAGATCTCACGCCGCGCTACAAGACTTTTACACAGTTTGTCACATTACTCTTTTACATAACTCTTAAAGTTATACTGTACCATTTTTGGAAATAAACTCATATTACACTTTCCCATAAGTTAGATGTCTGAGTTCTACCTTTTGCCTGTACTTTCAACCGTTCCCTGAGTATAGCAGTGCAAGTTTTACCTCCAAGCTAGCAGTTAACATTGAGTCCTATGAGACCAGCTGGCGGCTAGCTGGTCTCATAGATCTCAATGACAATTGCTAGCGTGGAGGTGAAATTTGCACGGCCATAGTCAGAGAATGGCAGGAAGTACAGGGGGGAGGTCAATTATTTAACTCAATTATATAACTTAAGGGGAGGTGCAATAAGAGCTTATTTACAAAAAAAATGATACAGCATCACTTTAACTTCACCTTTGGATCACTTAATTTTTTTCTCCAACCACATGAGTACAGATAGTACACCACTATTCATTGTGAGCTGTGTTGCCATACAAACCTAAAGACCAACTCTTGGGTTTTTTTTTTTTCTCTGCTTGAAACGATAGTGTGAGAACTTCAAAAAAACATTTTTCTTTCATAATGACTTTGTAGGACAGTTCCACTCACATTCACAGGCATGACAGCTAGTTATCTGTGTTTGTGCGTGCATGTCCAGTCCACATAGCTATGTAATTAATTCATCAGCATGTGTGCGTCATGGCTGTGGTGGCCGACACTTAGCTCTTCGCTCCACACGACACGAACGCTCTGCACGTAATCACACATGTCTTTACATCCCCCTCCCCTCCGCATGCTACTTAATTAAGCCATGGCACACACACACACACACACACACACACACACACACACACACACACACACACACACACACACACACACACACACACACACACACACACACACACACACACACACACACACACACACACACAGTGACGGTGGCTTAGCCCTGCTGTGTCCCCCTCTCTTCTGGTATGGTTATGTGAGCGAGACATGATTTTTTAATTGAGTTCAGATCTGCAGAGAGAGAGAGAGAGAGAGAGAGAGAGAGAGAGAGAGAGAGAGAGAGAGAGAGAGATGGATGGATAAAGACCAGAGGGGCAGATTTTTATCGTAAAATGCACACACACAGACACGCACAAACATGAACACACCACAGATAGACACACACTCTTCCCATGTCTCTGCATGTTTGTTTCTTCCCGCCATACTAATGACTACTAGAACAAGTGACGAACCAATCACCAGGGGCCAGACAACAACAACCTACACACACACACACACACACACACACACACACACACACACACACACACACACACACACACACGCACACATACACACACACACACACACACACACACACACACACACACACACACACACACACACACACACACACACACACATTGAAATCCACACACAGTTGAATATACACACCTTAGTTACAGTTAACTGGAGGGAAATTCCTCACGACTGGACTATTGTTTGAGAAGGTAAGGAAATGGATTAATGGAATGGTCTTCTGCCTTCCCCTGTCGTCTGCCTATTGCTGCCAAGTGGCTGGGAAATCATTAGGGTTTAAAGGTGGATGAATACCGTGAATGCCTTTCATGCGAATACTAGGGAGAAAGGCAGCGACTGAGAAGGTGGAAAGCTGAAGTGTGTGTGTTTATGTGTTTGTGTGTGTGTGTGTGTGCGTGTGTGCGTGTGTAGGGGTGGGTGTGTTTGTTTTTACGTGTGCACACGTCTCTATGTTTTGTTTTGTTTTGTTGTGTCATAATTTTATATGATGTCTTGTACGTTCATGCTGTGTGTTGTTTGTAATGTCTGTGACATTGGCTGAATCCACATACAGTAGTATGTATTAGGAGCTGAGTATGTACTGTATGTGCAAGTGTATGCGCTCATGTGTGTAAATCTGTGTGCTTGCTCGTGAGTTTGCGCGAATGTGTGTTTGTGTGTGTGTGTGTGTGTGTGCGTGCGCGTGCGCGTGCGTGCGCGCCCCCATGTGTGTGTGTGCGCACCTGGGTGTTGTGTGGGTGTGAGATTAGACGCTGCGGGCCTGCAGCTCTGAGTCAGGGCGCTTCAACCTGTGGTGTGTGTGTATGTGTGTGTGTGTTTGTGTGTGTGAGTGTGAGTGTGTGTGTGTGTGTCTGTGTAAGACAGCCTGTGGAAGTCTCTGAGCGGCAGAATTTTGGATTAACACTGACTCACAGGTGGTGGGCTGGCAACACACACACACACACACACACACACACACACACACACACACACACACACACACACACACACACACACACACACACACACACACACACACACACACACACACACACACACACACACACACACACACACACACACACACACACACACACACACACACACACATACACACACACACACTGAACAAACTTTGCAGCAGAGTTGAGCTGAGTTGGGCTGTTCCCATTCCCTAGTCTAGAGAGAGACCCTGGTTGGCAAGGCAGGAGGGCCTGGGAGAAAGCAGAATGGACTCAGTGAATACACACAAATACACACACACCCACACACACACACACACACACACACACACACACACACACACACACACACACACACACACACACACACACACACACACACACACACACACACACACACACACACACACACTACCACACACACACACACACACATGCACACTACCACACACATCCATGCATACACACAGGTGGGCCTGGGAGAGAGCAGAAGGAACTCAGACTAAGACTACTCACATCTCATCCCATCTCTCTGCCCACAGCAGAATCCAGTCCCACAGCCTGCAGTGAAGGAGAGAATACCCAATGGCCTCAGGGTGTTCAGACACTGTCACTCATACACACTCATACACACTCATACACACACACACACACACACACACACACACACACACACACACACACACACACACACACACACACACACACACACACACACACACACACACACACACACACACACTGTACTACAGACTTGTGCAGAGACACGCGCACTGTACATACACACATGCATGGAACCCCTCAGACAAACACACAGACACATGCATAATTCAAAATTAGTCATAAAACATGGTCTGATCTTCCTGGAAATCACAATACGGAACAACCAGAGTCTGCTTTAACTAATTCAACCCAAACATTTACAAGTTTTTATATTTTCATTGCCCATAAAATGTAAACATTCACAGGACAGCAAGGCGTAAGTAAGTACACCCTTGCATTCAATAGGTTTTAACCGTCAGTTAGTCGCAATAACCTCAACCAGATGTTTCCTGTAGTTGCAGATCAGATTAACAAAACAATCTGGATGTATCTGGTCTCCCTCTTCTTTGGAAAACTGCCTCTCGTCAGAAAGGTTTGTGGGATGTCTGGAGTGCATAGCTTTCTTGACTTCATGCCATATAATCTCAATTGTTTTTTGTCAGGTCTTTGACTGGGATATTCCAGAATGTGTATTTCATTATTATGAAGCCATTCTAAAGTCGATTTGATCCTAAAGTATGGGTTGTTGTCACATTTCAGCACCCATCCTCTTGTGTGCTTCAACTGTGTGACAGACTACCTCATTTTTTTCTGTAAAATATCTTGATAAACTTCTGAGTTCATTGTTCCACTGATAATAGCAAACTGAAAAGGGCC
>NC_085877.1:19843604-19861104 GCF_034702125.1 Engraulis encrasicolus | reverse complement strand
CGGGCGCGCGTGCGCATGTGTGTGTCTGTATGTGCCTGTGTGTGCGAGTGTGTGTGCTGGCCTGTCTCCCTACAGACTGTTGCATGAGATTGCCTCCTGCTTTAGTTTCCGCCTGTGTGCCCGGGTGAGCTTGTCTAGAGAGAGAGAGAGAGAGAGAGAGAGAGAGAGAGAGAGAGAGAGAGAGAGAGAGAGAGAGAGAGCGCTCGTGATGAAAGCAAACTGACATACTAACCCAGGATCCCCACGCACCCTGCACACTAATCACACTCCCACACACACAGACACACAAATACACATAGCTCACACAGTACTACTCACAGACATATATGCAACTCAATGAAAGATAAACACACACACACGCACACGCACGCACACACACACACACACACACACACACAGACACACACACAGGATACCCTAACAGTCTCCCTCAGAAATGCAGGACTGACACACACACACACACACACAGACCCAGAGATAGAGAGAGAGAGAGAGAGAGAAAGAGAGAGAGAGAGAGAGATACAAACAGTCTGCCCTTTGCTTCAATTATTTCTTGCCCTCCCCTTGCACAGACCCTCACAGATGGTTGCCTCAGGTGCTACTGCTGGGAATTCACGCAGGCCTGTCGCTGTACACACACACACACACACACACACACACACACACACACACACACACACACACACACACACACACACACACACACACACACACACACACACACACAGAAACTTCCGGTGCTCAGGAGTCGAGCACAACACATCCCTTTTGATTTAGACACACGGGTATGTGCACGTCTGTGCACGCGTGCACGTACACACCCACACCCACACCCACACACACACACACACACACACACACACACACACACACACACAAACACAAAAACATGTCCAACCAGACTCAGACAGAATACAATTATATACTCATATATACTTATGTGTAGCCAATGTCATTCTGAATGCATGTGCACTTTTGAGAAATATAAAATGTGCAGGTAGTGTGGTCTGTTCAAAAGCCTTCCTATCCACCACACACATACAGACACAAACACCTGAGCATACATACCAAATCGTCTGTCTCCGAGACTCCGTCAATGTGTGTTGGTTGAGATATAATTGGACTCTGTGCCTTTTGTTTGGCGCATTGGTGTGTTTGTGTGTGTATTTCTCTGTTTCCCTGTTTTTGAGGTGGGCAGACTTATCTCGGCTTCCCCCTTACTTATTCACTGCTTTGCTTTTCCTCCCTTCTGCAAAAACTCACCGCCCCACAGTAATTCAGTCTCGTCTTCATCCTCAGAGAATATAATAGACCATTTAAAACACACAGCGTGTGTGTCTGCTGCATGCATACAGTACCCACTTACCACTCCCAGGGCCGCTGAAAGCTTTTGCTGGGCCCAGGACAAAGTCATCTGAAAGGGCCCCCTATGCAATACATGCAATGTAATGGAGACCCAATTTTGGGACCCATATTTTCTCGGGCCCGGGTCAGCATACCCCTGCACCCCCCCATGCTGATCTTGTGCAGCCTTCTCTGGGATCTAGTTAGAGTCTCAGGCAGATCAAGGCGAGGATTCAGGGATTTGGTCTCAGCAAGATACAACTAACACTCCAGCACGCACTGTTACTGGAGCACAACTGGGACATTGGGAGAGTTAACACTAAACAACATTGCAGCAAATAAAATATATGATGAGTTTTTTTTTTTAAAGCATCCATTGTTGTGGAATGTCTCTTCTTCTTCTTCTTCTTCTTCTTCTTCTTCTTCTTCTTCTTCTTCTTCTTCTTCTTCTTCTTCTTCTTCTTCTTCTTCTTCTTCTTCTTCTTCTTCTTCTTCCCCTTCCTCTTCTTCTTCTTCTTCTTTAATTCTAGAATTGATAGAAAGTTGGACTTACTAAACTGATGTAGACTAGGAAGACTACCTCTCCCTTACAGCTTTCTCTAGTTTGCCTGCCTTCACCTTATTGGTGGAGCAAGGTCTCCCCATTTCTGTGAAGCAGCATTTCAACAACACCTCACTTTCTGTCCAATGTTGCATGTGGAAGAGTAGGCTAAAGTGAATGTGAAATGTGCTAAAATGTTTTTTTTTAGTCGTTTTGATGTTCCCCATCCTTCCCATTTCCTGTCAGTTGTTAACATGTCCCATTTCCCTGCGTGCCCAGTGCCTACCTACCCCCTCCTCTTTTTCCCCCTTTTTACTCTTCAATGGCTGCAAAATGTATTAAATATGAATGTGCTTTTTGTAAAAATGGGCTAATGCCAAAATGTCCCCCCCTATTTGTTATTTAGTGGATAGGGAGGACTCTTTTGTGAATATGGCCAATGGGTATGTGGTTTTTGCATGTCAAGAGAGAGAAGTATTTCTGTTCTATGCTTTGCATATGGCCTTTATATTATAAGGGTATAAGGATGATTTATTTGGCAAACAATTATTGAAGTCAGAGACATTTTATATTTGCTTTAAAATGTATATTTGCTGCTTTTATTGGAAATTTGTTTGAATAAGAGTGGAATAAGTTGTTGTTTTTAGCAGAGCATGGCCAGTTGGAATTCAAAGGGTTTTTTTTTTTTTTTGCAGGGGATGTTCTGGCCTATAACCACAGTGTCTGGATGAAAATTACAAATTTCAGAAGACCTTTGTTTGTAAAATTGTCAACTGATGTCAACGGTTGTGGTGTGTCTGTAGCTTATCATGCAAGTGTTGGCTGGCAACAATCTTGTTGGTTAGTCTGCTTTTTTTTTAGGTGCCGGCCAAGTATTCATGCTATAGTCATCTAGTCATTGAAGAAAATGACTTGCCCCTCTTAACTGTGTGTCTGTATAACCTTGTCCCATTATCTCCCTCCATAGGTTTCTCTCTACTGCCTGAGAAATGGCTTTGACGTGGACAAAATGTGTGCTGAATACTCTCTCTAACTATTTCTCTTTTCCTTCCCTGTGTGTGTATGTCCCTTCTCTGCCCTCCCAGTAGGTGCTTGCTAAGACGCTCTTGTAAAATGTATACAGTACATACAGTACCATACTCGACCGAATAAAATGGCTATCTGCCCCTTTTCTCCAACCCTGTCTGTCTCTGTCCCTGCTGGCTAAAAAGGTATTCACTCTGTACTGCCTTCAGGTGCTGCTCTCTCTAAGCTATACCTTTGTGTGTGTGTGTGTGTGTGTGTGTGTGTGTGTGTGTGTGTGTGTGTGTGTGTGTGTGTGTGTGTGTGTGTGTGTGTGTGTGTGTGTGTGTGTGTGTGTGTGTGTTTGTGTGTGTGTGTGTGTGTGTGTGTGTGTGTTTTTTAGGTGCTGGCTAAGAAGGTCTTCACGCTGTACTCGCTGGCCGTGCAACAGCTGTCTCAGCAGGACCATTATGACTTCGGGCTGCGTGCGCTCACCTCGCTGCTCCGCTACGCCGGCAAGAAGCGCCGCGTCTGCCCCGACGTCGCCGACGAAGAGGTAAGTCTAGTAGCCATGGCAACCTGTTCTGTTCCGTTCTGTTCCCCTCTGCTCTGTTCTGTTCCTCCCCCGGTCACCGGGGGGGAAGTGGGTCACTCAAGCTGCCTGGCGGGTGGCAATCAGCCCTGGAGCACACGCGAACAACCTCACACACCTAAGAGCACGAACCCTGCATATAGGCTGTGCTCACCACACACACACACACACACACACACACACACACACACACACACACACACACACACACACACACACACACACACACACACACACACGCACACACGCATACACACACACACACACACACACACACACACACACACACACACACACACACAGGCACGAACACAGACAAGCACATATATCTTTCTCTCTATCTCCTTTCTCCACCTTTCTCTAGAGCGCAGCCTTACACACACCTCAGAGCAAACACGTTGCACATACACTCGCACATACACACACAGACACACATACGCTTGCTTGTACATACCTTATGCACACAGTCTCTCTCTCTCTTTCTCTCTCTCTCTCTCTCTCTCTCTCTCTCTCTCTCTCTCTCTCTCTCTCTCTCTCTCTCTCTCTCTCTCTCTTCCTCTTCCTCTTTTTCCCCATCGATGCACACAGAAACACCTCGAGCACACACATGCTTTGCACACACACCTTATTCACACTCATCGTTCAGTCTCTCAGTCTCTCTTTTTCTCTCTTTCGCCCCTACATTCTTTTTTGCTCCCTAATTTGTTCTCGCTCTGACTCACTCACTCTGACTCCCTGTCATTGCTCATTCTCTTTCTCATATTTTTTCTCTTCCTCTTTTGATCTCTCATTCGATCACTCACATTCTCTCTTTCTCTCTCTTTCTCTCTCTCTTAGGCTAGTGACAATGGGCCCAAAAAGGCCTTCGTTTTCGAGATACCCCAACCGGAGGTAGAACAAAACCCAATAATGTTTTTCCTCATCTCTAAGGTGTCCCATACATGAAAATGATTCTTGGCCAAAGTGATTTTAATGCTAAGCCTAAAAATTTTACACATTTCCATATGCACCTCCAAACAAAAAAAGCACCCAAAATGTGACTTCTCCGTATGGGAGTAGATATACAAAAAATCATGCAGAAAATTACCAGAAGCTCTGAGAGCTTTGAGAATTGGTATGCTTGTGCCCAGGGGCTACCTGCACCAGATAGAAGTGGTTGAATTTGACCATCTTGATGTATGAAGGAGATATAGGCATTTAATCACACACCTAAAATAGGCGGAAAATGAAAAAAAAGTGATATTTATACAGAATGTCATCATTTACATTGTAATTGCTTTGTCAGGGAATGTCATATGCACAGATATGATATCTTGATGGAAAGGTGAGATTGTTCTGAATCCAGCAATACCTCATATGTATATATTTTCTGAATATTAAAGATGGCATATCGTTCAATGTATGAGGTGCCCAGAATGAAAAAAAATCGAAAAGGAGTTACAGGACCTATTTCAATACACTTTAGTGGTGACAGGAATGCTCACAATTGTATTACAGTATATTACTTCAAATAAACTTATTATTGTTGTATGGTGCTATAGATTATGCTTGATTGAAGAATCAGATTAGGGTGAAAATATATGTATCACTAGTGTATATATATATAACTTATATATCATTTCTTGCACATTGTTAAGCTGGAAAATGCAGTGACTCCACCTACTTCCAATGCCTTGCAACTAGCTCAGAATATTGCATCACTCCTCTCAGGTAGATATGATAGAGGAAGGGGAAATTAGAGTGGATGTTATTCAGTTTGTTCAGAAATCTTTTATCTTCCACGAAGTGGAGGTCTCCAGTTCTTCTTCCATGAAAGAGCTAGCTTTCCTTCAGTCTTTGTGCTCCCTGCCCAGCACACCGCTGCATAGAAAAGGACACATACTGGCTTCAACAGTCTCATAGAACATATTAAGGAGTTTATAGCAGACAAGTATAGCCAATACTGTATTTCTTTTCTAAAATGCATCTTTAGCTGACCAGTCCAGTTTGTTGTCTTGTTATACGCTGAAATACTTGTGATAGATAGATGTGCTTACAATCTCCACTTCATCAACCTCAATGGAGATTGGTTGCAGAGCGGGCTTGGACCTCCAAAAGTCCACCTTCATCTGCTTGGTCTTAGTGTTGAGTTGTAGGTGCATTACATCACTGCAAAGCCCTGTACTCCTGTATTCCCTCCTGCCTTAATACAGCCTACAATTGTATTATCATCCAAGAATGTCTGCATGTGGTATGTGCCTGTGTTGAAAATATGTTAAGTCCGATGTGTACAAAGTGAACAGGAGAGGAGGGAGCACAGTTTAGGGTGAAAATATATTTATCACTAGTGTATATATATATACAGTATATATATCATTTCTTGCACATCTGTAGGTATTGTTAAGATGGAAAATGCAGTGACTCCACCTACTTCCAATGCCTTGCAACTAGCTCATCAGAATATTGCATCACTCTTTTCAGGTAGATATGATAGAGGAAGGAGAAATAGAGTGGATGTTATTTAATTTGTTCAGAGATCTTTTATCTTCCACGAAGTGAAGCTCTCCAGTTCTTCTCCCATGAAAGAGCCAGCTATATATATATTTATATATTTCTTGCATCTGTAGGCAATTGTAAAGCTGGAAAAGATGAGATTGTGCTGAATCTAACATTACCTAATATATATTCTCAACATTGATGATGGTACACCATTCAATACATAATGTGTCCAAAAAAGAAAGAAAATGAACCAGTCCATTCCATAGATATAAAAGTTCAAAGGCTGGTTCATTAATTAACCGTAGTGGTGCTCTGAAGCCTAGTATATATTTAAGTATAATATTATTAACCAATACAACACAGTGAGGGAACTATATGGTATAAGGATATTTGTTCTTAAAACTTCCTTACAATAATATAGCGTACCAGATACACTGCACCAACATACCACTGATGCATACAGGTATCGTAATGGCATTGATAAACCTAAATCAATAAAATCGATCAATCAATCAAAGTACATCATGATACAAAATTGCCATTCAATGTCCTAACGATTAGAGAAAGAGAAAAGAGAAGAAAGAATGCATTGTGTACTGTGCTGTATCACTTAAGGCAGATGAGAATAAACCTTTTCACATTTCTTTTTAAAATAAGATACTATCGGGGCAGTTCTAATTTGGACAGGAAGCTGGTTCCAGCATTTTGCATAATGACTACACTGCAAAAAAGCCCTCTAAAAAAATAAGTAAAAAATATAGTGTTTTAGGTGAAAAATTGCTTATTTTGAGCAAAATAATCTGCCAGTGCAGCGAGCAAATTGGACTTGGTAAGAATTCTTAAAACAAGAAAATAATATCTAAGTGGTAGGCATAGAAAAACACTTGAAACAAGTATAAAAATCTTATTTTTCTGTTGCTTGTTAAGATTTTTTTTTCTTGTTTTAAGCAATTTCTTCTCCTTTATTAGTCATTATTGCTTAGAATTAGATGTCCTCCAAGAAATTATTGCTCAAAACAAGCATACAAGAAGCTTAAAACAAGGCAAATTTACTTGTTTCCAGCTCATTTAAAGTCTTAAAACAAGTCTGATTTTCTTAGCTAGAATACTTATTTTCCTATGTAGAATTAATATCTTGTTAAGGTGTATGAGAAAAATATACTTGACAAGAACTTCAAAACATTTTTTTATTAATATTTCATCAGCTGGACAAACATGCAGTCAAACGATAATAAAACACCAAAATCTAGACAATATAATAGCATGATTAAACAGAAATTAAACAGAAAACCTGAAATTATCAGTGTACTGTACCACATTAATTTATGTGGCCTGTTCAGAAATGTCATCTTTTTCATGAATGCTTACAACCACCATCAAATTCTAAGTAATGTCATAATGGCTTGGGCAAATGAATAATAGGGGGGTCCTCTGCATGTTAATCCACCATTTTGAATGCAGTCAGATATCTGGCCGAAGAGCATACTCTCATCAGAACAGTATGTGTCTATTTACTCACTTATTTACTTAGACATTCATGAAAAAGATGTTATTTGTGAATGGACATTTTAGAATTAACCAACTGCCCACAGGAGCACTTTTGACTCTTTGATTCTTTCCCAAAGTGGGGGAGGAGAGGGAGAGAGAAATGTTTTTAATTATGATATCAATGTGTCCACGAAGTGCTACTGAGGCGTTATTACGCCTTTCATTATAGTGCTCATCTTTTAATCTGCATAGAAAATGCTTAGAAAACAGCCCCTCAATGATACTCAATGCCATGCTGAGCTAAGCTAAGGATGAAAAAAATTATCAACTCAGATCAGAGAACAGCACAGAAAAGTATGCATAGAAATGCAATGGATTGTCCTTTTATACAATGGCTTAGAACCCGAGATTGCCAGTGTCCAACATATTTACTGTAGTTTATAGTGATTGGACCTTTAGGGCATATTTTCCAAATTCACCAGAACATATATTTCAGTTCATCTGGATACTTAAAATTGTAAATCCAAATCCACAGAGTTGAGATTGAGGGTATATACCGGTAACCGAGTCCAAAGAGCATCACACATGCACAAGAGATGCTCCGAGTTCACTGTACAGCTCCATGCCTTGTATCACAGTCTCTGGCACGGGATGTTCCTTGCAAACCATATACGTAGATGTGCAGTCTGCCTTTGGATCACTTCGCCACTCTAGTCCTGATGGTGGAAAAAGAAAATGCAGAAAGCTTAACACTGTGCACACACTTTTTATGTAGCTTTAATGGCACTAAATGTAAAAATGCTGATGTCTAGTGAATGGCAACCATGGCCACTAATAGGGGGCATTTAATAGTGTGCTTGTCAGTGATATGCAGGTGCCATTTATCGCATGCTCTCTTTATTGGGGTGCAGATCGTTTGTGAACATCATAATCAGAACTGTTCAAAATTCAGAGTCAGTGAACCTAGAGGTGGGCCATGCGTCTCCCACACCTAATGTCTGACCTTCTAATACACAACCTAATACACAACTTCATTAGATTGTTTGCAACTCAAACACAATGTTTCCATTAGCTGTTGGAGCCATGAGTTATCCTACCTTCCTTCTGGCAACGCCTCTCTTCTCCTTGAGAACCTCCAAGATGCTTCCTCAAGTATCTGTCAGGCACAGGAACTCTGCATTACCCTGTCAAAGACACATTACAAGAAAATGACATGGTTGTCAGGCCCAGTTGTGTTGTGCTTCCTGTCTGTCCTGTGACTTGTGACTATGTCTTTCTATCTCTGGGCCTGAAGGTGGGGCAACACCTGTGGTCAAGTCACAAAGACATCCTACAGGACAGACATACATCAACACTTAAATACTTTCTGTTATGACATAATGTACCACCACACTTACTTCACTCAATGTCAGCAACGCAGGCCATGCGGTGTAGACTGCCAGCTTATCTTAGACAAGCCTTTTGCACCTATGACAAAACACATAATTAGAGTGCTGGAGTTGATGTTACAGAAATTACAAGATAAGATGAGGGCTAACATCACAATGGCATTGACTGACTTCCTGTAAAACCTAAGTTGAGACCAGGGGTCAAGGAGAGTAGAGTAGCCTCAACCAAATATAATCTGCCATATCAAATATGCCAATGTCAATATGATGTTGACTGACACATGTTGTTGGATTACCAATGATTTTGCATCCTCAAGCAACTCCACACCATGCATGAAACACCACTTCTTGTTGTCTATGGCAAGCAAGTCAGGTACATAGTCACCACTTTTCAGACTGGGGAATATTGTCACCATTCAAAAATATTGGTAAATAACGTGACTACAGCCACTTAAGACAGCGTGAAATTAAAGTTAATTAAAATATTTTTCACCATATCCTTGTTTCATACAATACAAAATAACTGTTGACACCATGCCAACATGAAAATGATAATCGGCTAAAAAAATATTTTTATTCTCATTTTGCTTTGGTGTAAGTTAAGTGTTCAAGCAAAGGGTAAAGTGTAAAACAATTGAACATGGACAGAAATCCTACCTTTTACAATGACTGTCTTAAAAGTCACAGTCACATCTTCCACTCGCACAGGGGGTAACCATCTGTCAAGTTGAAAAACAGAGGTGAACCTTTTTTCACAATATCGGCAAACATGGCTTTTCAAAGGTGATATTCAGGACTGGCCAATAGTGACGCCCATTACAAAAATAAGATGCGTATTTTGAGTAACATGTATGGCATTACAAGGCAGTAGCAAGCTAGAGAGCGATAGCTAGCTGTTGAGCTAAACAGCAGCAGGTGTTAAACTAGGTTTAAAATAATTGGGCTGGTAATTTACACTTCAGACCGGATATATGGTTATTTGTTTTACTCCTAAAGATGTTGCACAAGATAAGCTAGGCCTACTGTTTAAGAGTGGATATTTGAATGCAAGAAACAGCTTGTCAGACCACACAGCATGATCTAACAATATTCGTATCAGTTAACTTTCCATACAGACAAAAACGCCAAAAACATCACAATAGCGTAATATACTTCACAAATTACTGTAATGGTGTCTTTATACAAGCATATTGCCAAAGATGACAAGGATTGAAACGGATTATGAGACTTACCCGGTTGAAAACGATTGCCTCAATTTCAAAGCAGGAGACCAACTGACGAACAGGAAGTGACGTAATTCCATTTCCGGTTTTACTCTTTGGTGATTTTTTTGTTTTGTTTGTTATCCCACCTGAATTACAGCATGCATTTCACATTGTTTTGATTTATGTAAAATATTTTTGTACCAATAAGGTAACAACTTGGTGCCAGCAGGAAGAAGATAAATACTGTCAATGAAAATGTATTTCGACAATAGGCGATTCATTTCTTACTGCCACCTACTGTTCTGAAGTGTGATGTGCATGTCAGTTAATATTATTTTTTTCAAGTGCATACATTATTTGTTTAGATTATTTGTTTAAAAGTTCATACACGGACAGTTCAAATGGTGTTTATATGATTTCAATGAATCATTTTTCCATTTTATAATAATATTCCTTAAATTGTATGTATACATATTTCTTAATATTTACCAGGACCCAGAAACGTTTTTTGAGTGTGCCTTAAATGAACACAAAAAAACTGTTGCCATTACTGTTGCAGTTGTGCAACAGGAAATAAAATGTGTATTGAAGCACATTATTTTGTCAAATCATATTGATCTAGATTTTATAACTTCAGGTAGGCTATAGGCCTAGGCCTAGGTTTGCCTATTAATAGGCCTATACAAGACATGTCCAATTAGTGTAACGATAGAATCTAATGATAGATAACAAACTAAAAATGTCGTCTGGACAGATGCTGATATTTCTGAACTTTTGTTTTTATCTGCTGCAAGGACCATGCTATACATCTTATCATAGAATTAAGTGAAATAGCTCACAACCTTTTTTGCTCTGATGACGGAAACCTTACAAAAACTGAGACAGAGCAGCATATTAAAAAAGTAGCATCCTGAACAACAACATGCCCCCTAAGCAACATTATATGCAACATTTACCTTCACATATAGCGGTACTTTGATGAGACACGTGTGCATGAGGTTAGAATCAAGCATTATTTGTTTATTCTAAATTTCTAAATTAAATTAGGCCTATAAAATGTCTGCAAATGTCAAAAGCAAAGCAAAATGGCCCTGCCGTGGGCAACCGGTAGGGCACTCGTCTGCCATGCGGCCGACCCGGGTTCAATTCCCGGTCCGGGTCATTTGCTGACCTCTCCCGATTCACTTCCTTTCCACCTCTCAAACTGTCCTGTCATCAATAAAGTTGTAAAAAAAGACCGAAAACAATCTTTAAAAAACAAAAAATCATAACAAAATTGTCGACAACAATATATTTGCCCATGAAAAATAATTGGGCCACACATCAGCGGTATCAAGGCGTCAGAGGCATATGTCAATTCAAAGATTAGATTTTTTAAATATAATCTCTGAAATAAATGTCTCTTGGTAACAATTAGGAAAGACAATAATCACAGAAATGGGACTCCCTATTTTTTGAATATATGTGTTATTGATTCATCTACAGTATATTTTGCTGTGAATATCAAGTGTTTGACACTTTGAGATGGGATACAGATTTACAATCATGAAATTGCTATGCCAAATGCTGCACAGACAACAGAAATGTCAAAGCTATGAATCATGAATGAAAATGGCCCTTTGTATGCAATCACAGTTGATTAGCTAGAATATCTTAGTGAGATCGAGCCAGTTCTTAAAACCGGTTCATTTGGATTGTCTTATTGTCTTGAAACAAGTAAAAATGTACTCACAGTCTAATTGTTAATGTGACTCTGTCAGTATGTGTTCTATTTTAAGAAAAAAGCTGCTCAGAACTAGTTTTATTATCTAGGTAGGATAAAAAAGATGAATTTTCTTGAAACAAGTCAAATAATCTTAACAATAGTCAGTCTTACCAAGAAAATACATTCAAAAACAAGTGTAATGAGACCAAAATGCTGAATTCAAGTATATTACACTTGTACAGATTTTCATTTTTTGCAGTGCAAATGCCATCTCACCCTGTCTAGATCTCGTATAGGGAATTTAAGTTAATTACATTTCCCTGACTCTTTTATCCAATGGCTACATTCAGTCTGTGTGTAAAATACAGAGTGCAGGCTTATACTGTATATAGGGTTATAAGAGTTGAGCATGAAGATAAATACTCCTAGATGATATGTGTATGATATGTGTGATATGTGTGTTTTCAGCTTCTTAAAAGCTGAGGGGGATGACCAAACTCTTGTATCAGCTGGTAACTTGTCAGACCATTGGGATTACCTTGTCAGAGGCCAAGGCCAGACTGTTGGTGTTACAGTATTGCGAAGCAACATTACGTTTTAGTGCAGCCTCAGATAAAATGAAACAGTTCCTTCCAGGAGAGAATTGCACTCAAGGTACAGAACCTGAGTGGCATATTGGGTCAGGTACAGTCTGATTTTCTGTATATTGAACAGTGCAAAAGAGCATCAGTAATTTAAGTGGTGTTTTCAGAAATGATGGGCAGTCATAAATAATAACACCCAGGTTTATGTAGCGTTTTCTGGGGTAACAGTGGTTGACCTCATGTCTTGCTTGATATAATGGCAGATGATGGTGGTGTTGCTTCATCCATGTGGCCAGGTCTGAGAGACAGGCAGATAGACACATAGACATTGAAAAAAGGCGGAACCAAGACAATGCATTATAGCATTATAACACCCTACTTTTCCCAGCTATTTATTGTAATTCAAGTTCTAGACATTGAATGCATAGCTTGAAATGGTACAAAGGTAATTAGTCATCTAGAGGTGAAAGAGATGTTCTGAAACGCTTGTAGTGTACACGCAGAAACTATGGAGTTATCTCGCTGGACAGACAGGTGTTTATCATCAACATAGCAGGGAGCAGGGTGAGTGGACAACATTGCCCAGTGAGATGAGATAAAGATGGCAAAGACAGGGGGGCCTAGCACAGAACCTTGGTACCCCTGAGAGGATTTGAGTTGAGGGGTCTTGACCATGGCACGTTAAAGGAATGCCCAGTGTGGTCTACCTCCGATGCCTTGTTCCCAATTAATTGTATTAAGCCTACATTTAGCAAATGGACCAGGATAGATAACGTCATTACTCTTCTGACTTGCACTTTGGTTGGCCCTTTCTTCCAGGTCCAGCCAAACAATTTGCTTAGCTGTAGAATATGATGTGGTTGCTGGATTGAAGTCTAGTGTATTTGACACACTGTTATTTCCCTTAGTTTAACAAACCCTAGCCTTACCTTTCCGCCTATTTGCCAAAATGATATTGTAAAAATAAAACGATCTGCTACCGAATGAAGAAAAGTGTGAGACATCATAGTTCTTTACTTGGTCAATCCAGCCATATAGTCATCAGATGACATGGATAAGTTAAGTGAAATGTCACCAGTAGGCCACAGATATGGTGCTTTATGACTTCACTAACATTTAATGGCAGAAAGTGGGTTAATCAATTTAAAATAAAAGCTATGAAACAAATAATTCAATGAATTCAATTCACTGACATGTGACATGATGGTATTAAGAGGGTAGTGGAAAGCGTGCACATCCAGCAGAAAAGCATCAGCAGGTGCCAAATCAAAACTAGATCTATGTTCGAAACGTTGCTCCAAATAAATGAAGTCTTTTGCAAGCAGTGTGCAAATCCTTTCCCGCTCCTACATGATGGTATTAAGCCACACCTGAGTGATGTCAGGTAATGCCTGAGTGAACCTAATGAAGAAGCTGTGCATGGATCTATGAACTTTTGAATTCACTGAATATGTTTGCTATTCCTCTCCCTGTTTATTTCAGTAGGCTCATGAAATAAAAGGCCTTTGCTTCCTGCTGTCAGGCTTTGGTAATACACATACCATTTGTATGTAAACATAAATCATTGCTCCTTCCAGGAGCAGTCTTTATTTATCACACTACCACCACCAAGCAGCACCTCCTCCCTCCCTCCTCTCTATAATCACAGCAGACCTGGTTCAAGCCCATTAACTGGATAGGACATCACCAAAACTGCTGAAGTGGCTGAGCTGCTGGAATATTTATTCAGCCAAGTGTGGGTGATTCTCACGAAGCTAAAAAAAACAATGTCCAAGAGGTTTTAATGGTGAAATATGACATGGATTTTTTTAATGGTATTACATTACTGTAGAGCAAGACGTGTACTTTCTGGCACACTAGTTCATTGTAAAAAATATAATTTTTATTTTCCACTTTTTATGCATTTTATGGGCAAATTCTCATTACCGAAATGTGTCCCAGCCAAAATTTCTGGTCTTTGAATAAGGGTAAAACATACTAAAAAGTACAAAAATACGTAAATAACACTACAAGTGTGTTGGTTTATGTCCGAAGTTTCACTAAGTGTTCCTTGTTGGCAATTTAAATAATGAACACTGATGAATATCTCAAGAAAAGGTTGTGTCCCCAAGTATTTCTTCTCATTACCGCAATATATTTCAGAACTACAATTAAAAGCTTTCAGAATTTCAATAAGAGCTGAAACTACCTACAATTCATCTGTACTAACAGGAGATTCATGATGGCTACATGACTAGTCAGCCTCATTGATTGTGCCTGTAAAATGTCATGATTTGTCTCAAAAATATGCTAACACGACAAAATTGGTTCTCATTACCGAAATAGTCAATATTTCAAAATGAAAAAGATTTTTTCATTTTAAATTTGCTTGGTAATAGGGTATTCCTTTTTAGAATTCAACAAAGGTCGTAAATTAGCTAAGTCACAATAATTGAAGTTACAGTTAGCATTATTGTGCTGAGCCATCTCATTACCGCAATGCACATTCTCATTACCGCAATGTTTAAAGTACCTTTCGGTAATGAGGATTCTCAATTTCGGTAATTAGACTCTATGGTGATTTACATTCAGAATATAGATTTATTTACATTTTTAAAAATGCAACTGCAACCTTAAATACAATCTATAGTTTGGCAGTGTAAATATTTTCACTATGTCACTTAATTATTGTTAAAGCACTTGATGAAAGTTTGAAGTGAAATTGCACCCATTTCAGGTTGAAATATGCAATTGTATTGAAACCAAGCCAAATATTGTAAATAAACAAAGCAGAAGTAAATGCCTAACATACAGCTCCAGGCCACTTTATTAGAATAGCGTGAAAACGTTGATTTATTTCCATAATTCCATCAATAATGCTAAACTGTCATGGATTATAGATTCATGGCCCAGTTTTTTAAACTATTCCAATCATTCAATTCTTTATTTTTACATATTTTGGTCTTCCAGCTCAAAAACCCATGAATTGGGGAATTCGCATCATTAGAATATTGTAATAAAATCACATTTTTCTTCATCAAAATTCGGGTCACATTAAATCAGTTGAAATTTGGTACTTACATAACACGCAACGTTCAATACTTGGTTTGGATTCTCTCTGTCTTCATAATGGCCATGATGCGTTTAACATTGAAGTCAATGGCAGAAACAGCCCAGATATCCTTGATGCTTTGCTGTCAGCTGTTCTTGTTTGTTGACCTGGTGTCCCACACTTCACTCTTCAATATACCCTGTAGATTTCCATGCTACGTTTTGGCGCTAAATCACCAGAAATGAAACCCCATTGAAAATGAATGGGGTTTTATATCTGTTGAGTTAGAATTAAATATTGAGGTATACCACCACACATGCTTGACACCATCTAAAGAAAATTTGTTTATCTTGATCTCAGGAGAGATGAACAGACCAAGGACATGGATCACTGGAACCATGCCTTGTGATCTGAAGAGACCAAGATAAACAAATTTACTTTAGATGGTGTCAAGCATGTGTGGTGGTAAACAAGTGAGTTTTACAAAAATGGTGTATCCTCTCAATAGCCAAGCATGGTAGTGAGACTGACATGGTTTGGGGATGCATGAATGCTGTCAACATTGGCAATCTGAAATACACCTAAAAGAAACATGCATGTCAACATGCACTGTGACTACTGAAGCAGATCATGATATTCTCCATACACTGCAAAAAAGCCCTCTAAAAAAATAAGTAAAAAATATAGTGTTTTAGGTGAAAAATTGCTTATTTTGAGCAAAATAATCTGCCAGTGCAGCGAGCAAATTGGACTTGGTAAGAATTCTTAAAACAAGAAAATAAAATCTAAGCGGTAGGTATAGAAAAACACTTGAAACAAGTATAAAAATCTTATTTTTCTGTTGCTTGTTAAGATTTTTGCTCTTATTTTAAGCAATTTCTTCTCCTTTATTAGTCATTATTGCTTAGAATTAGATGTCCTCCAAGAAATTGTTGCTCAAAACAAGCATACAAGACGCTTAAAACAAGGCAAATTTACTTGTTTCCAGCTCATTTAAAGTCTTAAAACTAGTCTGATTTTCTTAGCTAGAATACTTATTTTCTCATGTAGAATTAATATCTTGTTTAGGTGTATGAGAAAAATATACTTGACAAGAACTTCAAAACATTTCTTTTATTAATATTTCATCAGCTGGACAAACATGCAGTCAAACGATAATAAAACACCAAAATCTTGACAATATAATCGTATGATTAAACAGAAATTAAACAGAAAACCTGAAATTATCAGTGTACTGTAACACATTAATTAATGTGGCCTGTTCAGAAATGTCATCTTTTTCATGAATGCTTACAACCACCATCAAATTCTAAGTAATGTCATAATCCCTTGGGTCAGATATGCAGTCAGATATCTTTGGCCGAAAAGCATACTCTCATCAGAACAGTATGTGTCTATTTACTCACTTATTTACTTAGACATTCATGAAAAAGATGTTATTTGTGAATGGACATTTTAGAATTAACCAACTGCCCGCAGGAGCACTTTTGACTCTTTGATTCTTTCTCAAAGTGGGGGAGGAGAGGGAGAGAGAAATGTTTTTAATTATGATATCAATGTGTCCATGAAGTGCTACTGAGGCGTTATTACTAGTGCTAGTGCTCATCTTTTAATCTGCATAGCCAATGTTTAGAAAAAAGCCCCTCAATGATACTCAATGCCATGCTGACAAAAGACAAAAAAGGACAAAAAAATCATCAACTCAGATCAGAGAACAGCACACAAAAGTATTAATAGAAATGCGATGGATTGTCCTTTTATACAATGGCTTAGAACCTGAGATTGCCAGTGTCCAACATATTTACTGTAGTTTATAGTGATTGGACCTTTTGGGCATATTTTCCAAATTCACCAGAACATATATTTCAGTTCATCTGGATACTTAAAATTGTAAATCCAAATCCACAGAGTTGAGATTGAGGGTATATACCGGTAACCGAGTCCAAACAGCATCACACATGCACAAGAGATGCTCCGAGTTCACTGTACAGCTCCATGCCTTGTATCACAGTCTCTGGCACGGGATGTTCCTTGCAAACCATATACGTAGATGTGCAGTCTGCCTTTGGATCACTTCGCCACTCCAGTCCTGATGGTGGAAAACGAAAATGCAGAAAGCTTAACACTGTGCACACACTTTTT
>NC_085877.1:19839556-19843504 GCF_034702125.1 Engraulis encrasicolus | reverse complement strand
CGTATGTAGGAAAATGCTGTAAATCGGCACACACATTCGGGCCTGGCTCAGCATTACCCACAGCAATTTATAGGTCCCCAGCCCCAAAGCTCTAGCGCCACCAACAGGTCAAAGTTGCAGGTACATTTCTGCTTGTAACTTTTGAACCGCTTGGCCAATTTTCATAAACTTGGTATCCCTGGAATCCTTGAGTCAAGACGAATCCAACGCACCATATGACGTCATTTTCCGCCAGGATAGTTTTCCCGCCATTTTGGATTTTGTAAAATTCAATAAAAATGTTAATTTTCCTGCAATTTTTGACCAATTCACCCGAAACTCGGTATATAGTATCTCTGGACTGAGCTACACATGGGGTCTCAGGGAATATTGGATATCTTTTATCGTTTAGCCGTGACAGCCAATCAAAAATGTCGTAAAAGTGGCAAAACAGGAAGTGAGGTCATATCTCAGCAACCGTTTGTCGAATTAGGCTGGGATTTTGTACACACATAGTAGTCCATCCCATGACCTACCACGAAAAAAATCAGATCCCCAGCTCAAACTCTGTAGCGCCACCAGCAGGTCAAAATTTTAGCTACATTTTTGCCTGTAGCTTTTGAACCGTACTCCCAATTTTCAAAATATTGGTACATAGGTCATCTTCACACTATGTTGCACTCAGGTATCAATTTTCGTAATGATTGAAAAAACTATCAGCTCACAGCAGCCATTCAAAATTGTGGAAAGAATGGAGGGATTTTTTTCTCATCTCTCTGTTTTTTCATCTCTCTGTCCCCTCTGCCCCTCTTGCGCACGTTCACTGACACCATTCTCAGCAGGGGGTCTGGACACACAAGAGACGAGGACTGATGTGTGTGCGTAGTTCTATTATTGCTCTAAAGTGTCAACCAAAGACCCACTGCCCCAGCCCCTGCACCCCTCAGACTGAAGATTCACCTCTATTCTAATGTCTCTGTTCAAACTAAACTTGGTTCACATGATCACCTTCCCCTCCAAAGATTGCACACCAACATTGGTGAGATTTGGCCTAAAGGGGGCGCTGCAGTTAATTTTGTTGCAGTGGCAACTTGGGCAAGTTTACTGCTTGGCCCCGCATTGCTGCTTGCAGCTATATTTTCTCTTTATTCTCATTACCGAAAACGTATTCTCATTACCGAAACATCCCCCTCATTACCGAAATGAGCACTTGATTGTTTAAAAAAAGTGCTAAAGGAAAACTGTATTCTTATATATTTTTTACGAACACCGTACCTTTTTATGTTTCTTTCACTTCAGCATATTTTTTGACCGAAATTGTAGGTTTTCACTGATATATTCTAAAATTAAAGTGGAAAACAAAGGATCCTATTGCGGTAATGAGATAAAGTGGTAAAACTCTTAAACTACAATAATAAGGAAAATAACTTTTTTGAGTGTTTTCGTAGCCCCTAGTACAACTGTCAATATTCAATGAACAAAACTGCAAGAACAATTAAGTTTCCTAATAAATTTCATGAAAGAAAAAAATTGCGGTAATGAGCATTTTAGCAGATATGGACTTCTAAAACGTTGAAAAATGTGTTTTAAATAGTTGTCAGGTAAGTTGATATTATTGTGCTTAGTAACTGTACACTTTGATGTGACAGATTCAAAAAGAAATTCAATCAAAAAAGTCTTTTGAAAAAATGGTTGTCAAAACACGTTTGTTGCGCGTTTCGTGAGAATCACCCGTGTACATCTTAGTAAGGCACCAACTCTGAACACATTATGCCTTATCCTGGTCCCCAAAAAGCCACATCCAAAAGAGATAAACGACTTAAACCGAGAGGCTCTCCCTTCACACAGCATGAAGACAGCCGTGGGGCAGCCGTGGCCTAGTGGTTAGAGAGTTGGTCTTTCAATCTGAGGGTTTCAGGTTCAAATCCCACCTGACCTCTCCCTACATCTCCATGGCTGAAGTGACCTTGAGCAAGGCACCTAACCCCACATTGCTCCAGGGACTGTAACCAATACCCTGACAAATAATAAATGTAAGTCGCTTTGAATAAAATGAAAGCGTCAGCTAAGTGAAATGTAATGTAATGAAGACAATGCTGTTACATACACTCAGACTGCAGTAAGTCATGCACTGGATCTAGTACAGTTTTCATACCAGGAGAAGGTTGGAGTGGATGATGCCATCACATACCTATTGCACAGGACATATAGTCATGTTCCTTTACTTTTCCAGCGCTTTCTACAACATCCAACCCTCCATTGGGAGAGAGGCTCCTGGGTTTGGATGCCCTCCTTGTGCACTTGATCAGGGACTACCTAACAGAGTGGCCACAGTTTGTCAAACTGAAAGATTGCCTCTTGGACACTGTAGTATGTGGTACTAAAGCAGCCTGGGGAACTGTGCTCCCTCCTCTCCTGTTCACTTTGTACACATCGGACTTAACATATTTTCAACACAGGCACATACCACATGCAGACATTCTTGGATGATAATACAATTGTAGGCTGTATTAAGGCAGGAGGGAATACAGGAGTACAGGGCTTTGCAGTGGTGTAATGCACCTACAACTCAACACTAAGACCAAGCAGATGAAGGTGGACTTTTGGAGGTCTAAGCCCGCTCTGCAACCAATCTCCATTGAGGTTGATGAAGTGGAGATTGTAAGCACATCTAAGTATTTCAGCGTATAACAAGACAACAAACTGGACTGGTCATTGGAAGTAGGTGGAGTCACTGCATTTTCCAGCTTAACAATGTGCAAGAAATGATATATATATATATATATATATATACACTAGTGATAAATATATTTTCACCCTAATCTGATTCTTCATTCAAGCATAATCTATAGCACCACACAACAATAATAAGTTTATTTGAAGTAATATACTGTAATACAATTGTGAGCATTCCTGTCACCACTAAAGTGTATTGAAATAGGTCCTGTAACTCCTTTTCGATTTTTTTTTCATTCTGGGCACCTCATACATTGAACGATATGCCATCTTTAATATTCAGAAAATATATACATATGAGGTATTGCTGGATTCAGAACAATCTCACCTTTCCATCAAGATATCATATCTGTGCATATGACATTCCCTGACAAAGCAATTACAATGTAAATGATGACATTCTGTATAAATATCACTTTTTTTCATTTTCCGCCTATTTTAGGTGTGTGATTAAATGCCTATATCTCCTTCATACATCAAGATGGTCAAATTCAACCACTTCTATCTGGTGCAGGTAGCCCCTGGGCACAAGCATACCAATTCTCAAAGCTCTCAGAGCTTCTGGTAATTTTCTGCATGATTTTTTGTATATCTACTCCCATACGGAGAAGTCACATTTAATTTGGGTGCTTTTTTTGTTTGGAGGTGCATATGGAAATGTGTAAAATTTTTAGGCTTAGCATTAAAATCACTTTGGCCAAGAATCATTTTCATGTATGGGACACCTTAGAGAAGAGGAAAACCATTATTGGGTTTTGTTCTACCTCCGGTTGGGGTGTCTCAAAATTTTGAGGCCATTGTCACTAGCCTATCTCTCTCTCTCTCTCTCTCTCTCTCTCTCTCTCTCTCTGAGAATCCATTTTATTTTTTGGCACTCTTGATCTCATGCATGCCTGTTATTTCTCTCTCTCTCTCTCTCTCTCTCTCTCTCTCTCTCTCTCTCTCTCTCTCTCCCCCCCCCCAACTCCCTCACATACATGCGTACACACGTGTGCGCACGCACATGCATTTATACACCCTCATTCAGTTGAGGGTGATTGTTATTGCTCCTGTCAGTTTC
This sequence comes from Engraulis encrasicolus, assembly GCF_034702125.1. Lineage (NCBI taxonomy): Eukaryota > Metazoa > Chordata > Actinopteri > Clupeiformes > Engraulidae > Engraulis > Engraulis encrasicolus. Next base: position 19,839,729 of record NC_085877.1, on the reverse strand, counting down.
AGACCCCTTGTGGCGCGTGGACATGCTTCCCGGGGTAGGGTAGACCTATTTGAGCTTAATGACTTTCTCCTGCACCGCATTGTGTCTCTGCCATTGAAGGATAACCACCGCATGGAGCTTTAGAGCTTGAGAGTGGTGCTTTCGCAGTGCCCTTGCATGCAAGACACCACTTC
>NC_085877.1:19812056-19822056 GCF_034702125.1 Engraulis encrasicolus | reverse complement strand
CTTTTTCTTCTCCTCTTTCATTTCATTTACTCTTTTCCTCCACCTCCACTTGTTCTCCACCTCTCCTCCCACCCCATTCTCCACCTCTCCTACCCTCTATGTGGTGGCCCTTGTCACAAGCAACGTGCCCTCATACAGCACTGACCATAGGAATGCATGATGGCACACCATGAAGCGTCACTGCCATCCTCACCTTCTTGTTCCTCTTGGTGCAACAGCTTCCCGTTTCCACTTTCTCTTTTTTTTCTTCCATTTCCTGTTTGCTTGCCTCATTCAACTCTTTCCCCCCACCTACACTTGTTCTCCACCTCATTTTCCACCTCATCCACCTCTCCTACCCTCTGTGTGGTGGCCCTTGTTACTAGCAACTTGTCCTCAACAACACTCAAAATAGCATGATGGCACAACATGCAACGTCACTGCCATCCTCACGTTCTTGTTCCTCTTGGTGCAACAGCTTCTCTTTTCTACTTTCTCTTTTTTTCTTCCATTTCCTGTTTGTTTCAACTCTTTCCCCCACCTCCACCTCTCCTACCCTGTGGGTGCCCTTGTTTCAAGCAACTTGTCCTCAACAAAACTGAAAATAGCAAGGCATGATGGCACACCATGCAACGTCACTGCCATCTTCATGTTCTTGTTCCTCTTGGTGCAACAGCTTTCTTTTGCCTTCAGACATCCATTTGCCTTCCTTCCTCTCTACCTCTTCCTCCTCCCCTATGTCTTTTTTTCCCTTCCCCTCAGCGTCATCTCGTTGTTCCTTGCTGTCCTCTGTGCAACAGCTTTCCTCTGCCTCTTCCTTGGCACACCCCTCTTCTAGTCACCGCCTGGATGCATGCTGAAGCTCAGCAGCCTATCAAATCGCATCAATACCTCCCTCAACCCCCCTTGGGCAAAGTATTGTTGTTGATTGGATGGAACCGTGTATGACTATTGTGTTCGGGTTGCACTGCTTGTTTTCTATTTAGAGAGGCGCAACTGTGAAAATGGAAAAATCTTTTTTTAAACCGTGTGCGCATGCACACATGTGTGCACGCGTGCACACACACACACACACACACACACACACACACACACACACACACACACACACACACACACACACACACACACACACACACACACACACACACACAAAAAGAGGACAGTGAATGGCATTTGGACAGTGTTCCGGGAAAAAAAAAATTTGAACGTAACCTTTTGGGCCAATAAAGGAAAAGTAAAATATTAATAAAAATACAATGCCAGTAAATGAACTGAAGCATTTTACGTGGATTTCTTTTGTTTGTGCATCCATGGGCGAGCATTACAGTATCCCATAAGTAGATTAGTGAGGGACAAATGACATGACGCACCAAGTGACATGACGACAGTGGCATTTTACCAACTGCTTGAGTGCACAGCAACTGTGTGTGTGTGTGTGTGTGTGTGTGTGTGTGTGTGTGTGTGTGTGTGTGTGTGTGTGTGTGTGTGTGTGTGTGTGTGTGTGTGTGTGTGTGTGTGTGTGTGTGTGTGTATGCGTGTGTGTGTGTGTGTGTGTGTGTGTGTGTGTGTGTGTGTGTGTGTGTGTGTGTTTCTGTGTGTGTGTGTTTCTGTGTGTGTGTATGTTTCTGTGCGTGTGCGCGCGTGTGCGTTTGTGTGTGCGTGTGTGTGTGCGTGCGTGTGCATGTGTGTGTGTGGTTATTCTGGTAATGCTAATGCTTTGCTTGGGAAATACCACTGGTACAGTCATTAGTACAAATGTTTACTCACCTAATTTCTCCTCATCATCCCCCCTTAACAGTCATATGCAGGGCACAAGCTCCCGCTTTTGTCAAGACTAAAATTCAAATTCAATTTAATTTAAGTGATTTCATTGCCTCACTCAGATGGAAAAAATCTTGAGTGCTTAAGTGAACATTGCCACCCTTAATTGGCTTAATAAGTTGCTGACTACTAAATGATGAACAGTAAAGTAAAAATCTCACATTCACAGCTACCGGAACCCAAATAATAAGGGAAACAGTTGTACAGTGTAGTTTTTATATTAGCAGTTATTCCATTCTCTCTCTCTCTCTCTCTCTCTCTCTCTCTCTCTCTCTCTCTCTCTCTCTCTCTCTCTCTCTCTCTCTCTCCCATTGAAGGTAACAACCAGTGGTATAGTCTACGTAGAACGCAGGTATACGCCGTATACCCACTTCTGAATTTTGGTAATTTCCGTATACCCACTTCTAATGCTCAGTATACCCACTTCTAATGTTCAGTATACCCACTTAAAATTAATTGTCAATATTTAGAATATCCTTTTCGTCAACGGCCACTTCTCATGGAAGCCTTGTAATTTAACAACACAGCGATATATTAGACTTTATAATATTAATTCGGAGATTGCGGCAATCATTCTCCGACGGTAGGTATTTCCAGATATGAACGCCTTTCAGTTGACCACTGGGCTGCTGTCACAGCGGCGCCATATTTAACCGGTATCATAATTATATGGCCAGCATCAATCAGTTCCAGGCTATACGCACATTATCCTGTAGATGGTGGTAGCATCAATGCAAAATGTAATGATGCAGGTCAAAGATGGCGGCGCCCGGGGTTAGGCTATGCTGAAAGGCTGAATAGCCACAATTCAGGTGTCAATTTATCTATGGTTTCATTGCGACCAACCAATCAGACGCGGCTATTCTGCTTCCCTGTCATCCATCCAAAACAAAAATCTAGCATGGAGTGCGTATCGGTAGTTGCTAAAGGTTGCTAAATTGTAAACTCGAGTAGCCTACGAAATGTCCTTGTACATCTGGAGTGGGCTGATACGTTCTCATGTTCTCACCATTATTTGGATCGGCAACTATCATCTCAACATCCGTGTGTTCACGTTTGCAGGATAGGCCTACACTTTCCAGGGCTGTGACAGGTAAGGTGTTTACCGATAATAACACTATGACTTAACCCCTCGTCTAACTTTCACGAACATCCTCATTAGGGCCTATTATTATTATTATTATTATTATTATTATTATTATTATTATTATTTGAAAAGCCTCTCCACTCCGTGCGTGAGGAAAACATGCCAATGAATTTCGCTAGGTACTGTAGCCCCCCGACCCCGAGCTCCCAGAACTAAAGCAACTGTAGGCTGTAAACACTAGTTTGTAAGCCATAATTAGTGACCAGGATCAGTTCCGAAATCTGACCACTAGATGGCAGTAGACACTAGGGAAATACTCATGGAATCTATTGACATCCAAGAGCAGGACAGGCCTACGCATTATATTGTACAAAGCGGATTCCAAAAAAGTTGGGACACTTGGTATTTTGTGAATAAAATCAAAATGCTCGCATTTTCAAAACATTCAATCCATGCATAAGATGCACAATGGCACAAGGTGAACATAGGAACAGTTAAAATGAGGCAAAACCATTGTTTTGAGGGAAATATGTGGTCATTTAAAATTTGACCCATGCAACAAATCTCAAAAAAGTTGGGACAGGGCCAAAAAATGTTGTAATAGTTGGATAATTCTAAAAAATAACACAAGGAGGAATATTTTGAAAGGAACTATATTGACTGCCAACATGAATGCACAAATAAAATACCACCACAGAGAGGTTGTGGCACTCGTAGCGAAGATTTTGAGGGACTAATTACTGATCTATTACACAGAAAGATTGAATTATCAAAATTGCAGGCATATACAGTGAGTCCAATATGTATTTGATCCCTTGCTGATTTTGCCCATTTGCCCACTAATAAAGACATGATCAGTCTATAAATTTATGATAATATGTATTCAAACATGGAGAGACAGAATATGAAAAAGAAATTCCAGAAAATAACTTAAAATAATATATTTTAATTTATTTGTATTTAATTTAGGCTAATAAGTATTTGACCCCTCTAGCTAAAGAAGATAAAGTGCTTTGTGGCAAAGCCCTAGTTGTCTAGCACTGAGGTCAGATGCTTCTTTTAGTTGATGACAATGTTTGTGCATATAGTAGAACATATTTTTGCCCATTTTTCTTTGCAGATTATCTCCAAAACATTAATAGTTTGTAGCTGTAGCTTGGCAAATGGGAGGTTCAGTTCTCTCCATAGAATTACTATAGGGTTAATATTTGGAGACTGTCTAGGCCACTTCACGACTTTAATATGCTTCTTATTGAGCCACTCCTTCATTGCTTTGACTGTATGTTGTGTATTATTGTCATGTTGGGAGATCCAAAAATGGCCCACCCTTCAGTGTAGTGGTGGAGGGAAGGACGTTTGCACACAGGATTGCACATTACATGTCTCCCTCCATCCATTTGTTGACGATGTGAAGTTGTCCTGTGCCTTGGCCATACAAACACCCTCAAACCATAATGATACCACTTTCATGCATGATGGTGAGGAGGGTGTTCTTGGGATCATAGACAGCAGTGCTCTTTCTCAAAACACATTGAATTGTGTTAATGCCAAACAGCTTGATTTTGGTTTCATCTGACTACAGCACCTCCTTATCATATCCTAAACCAGCCTGATGTTCGTTGGGAAACCTCAGATGGGACTGCACAGGTTCCTTCTGAAGTAGAGGTACCATGTGTCCAATACAGGATTTTAAACCTCTGTGGCATTAAGTTCTACCAGTAGTTTTCTCAGTGATTTTGGTCCCAGTAGCTTTGATATCATTGCCTAGTTCATCCCGTACAGGTCTAGGGGACTTTCTTTCTGTTCTCATGGTTATCAAATCCCTACAAAAGGTCAAATCTTGTATAGAACCCCAGACAGGCTGATGGATAGTCATTTTGTATTCCTCACATTTTGGAAGAAATGCATCAACAGCTGGGTCATTAATACCCAGTCTCTTTCTTGTGACTTTGCTGCCCATTTAATCTTTGTTCAGGTCTAAAATCTTGTCCCTGATATCATTTGACTGCTCTTTGGTCTTTCCCATGATGGTGATGTTGGAGTGTGACTGATTCACTCATACTATGGACTGATTCTGCTGATTAAATGTGTCTTTTATGCATGTTAGTATGTACAGGTGTCTTTCATTCAGATGACAAGTTGATCGGAAGTGCCCATCTGGTCTGTGGGCCCGGAACTGTAATCAGTTGGCAGGGGATCAAATACTTATTTTGCTCAATGAAATGGAAATAAATTAATATATATATTCTCTTAAGCTAATTTCTGGATTTTCTTTTTGATATTCTATCTCTCCATATTAGAATACATATTATCATAACATTTATTGACTGATCATGTCTTTGTTAGTAGGCAAACCAACAAAATCAGCAAGGGATCAAATACATATTGGACTCACTGTAAGGCCTATTTCTGTAATGTAGAGTTCTGTAAAATCATTGCATGAGTTATGAGATCATGACATACCCATCGTCAATAAGCAAACTATAACACTCCAACAATGACAGCTGTTGAAAAAATGACCATAAACACAACACTTGATTAAGACACATGATGCAGACATTAAACAGTGTTGCAAGTGGCAAAGCTCATTCTAGATGGACCTAGGAGACATGTGAAACTGTCCTCTGATTACAGAATGGAAAATATTTCATTATTTTTTAAAATCATGGAGTCATGCACCCTCCAGGTTATGAAGAAAATGAATACTTCAGCTTGATTTAGTGGTCAGTCTGAAAGACAGCATATATGATGGTAAAGGGGTGCAGAGATACCTTGGTTATGGTCTTCTTATTCATGTAGAGCATTCAAATGAGGGCTGAATGATATATTCAGACTTTAAACAGCATACATAGCTACCAAGGCATTATATTTTGGAGCACAGCCTTTAGATATTGCCCCACAATGATGGCAAATTTCAATCTCTACTATGTTCCAACAGTGTGGTTCCATCATACGAGTAAACAGGTGACACAATTGTTTTCTTGCAGTCAGGATATGCCACATATTAAGCATAACAAGAAGGTAAACAAGTCAAAGAACACACCTATCAGTTGAGCAGCTGAAATCATGTCTCGTATATCAAAATATCTATTTTTAAAATAAAATCATGCCATCAGTCAAAGTATTTAACTGTTCAGTCTCGTCCCCTGTGTTGTGTTTAGTCTTATCCAATATAAAAAGCATTTTATTGGCCCTGTCCCAACTTTTTTGAGATTTGTTGCAAGGGTGAAATTTTAAATGATCAAATAATTACCTCAAAACAATAATTCTGCTTGACTTTAACAACTGATATGTTGTCTGTACATAATGTTCTACCTTATTAACATATTGAATGTTTTGAAAATGCCAGCATTTTGATTTTATTTACAAAATACGAAGTGTCCCAACTTTTTTGGAATCCGCTTTGTATTATATTATGTTATATTATATTATGTATTGTATTATAATATATTATATTATTTTATATTTATATTATAAGCACTGCAATGTCACATTTTACTCAAGGTGCTTAATCTAAAAAGTAAAATGAATGACGAATAACTGTTAGGCTTATAGATAGATGGAATAGATTTTACTTGGGCATTGGGGCATGACTATTGAACATCTTTCCGATGGAGAGTTGGAAATTGAGATATTGAGTTGCAAATGCAATACATTTTCGTACCATATATAGCCTCTTTGCCCAAGTGCCTTGTACAACAACTCTGATACATGGACGCAAACATTTTTGTCACTTAGATTGGTCGCGAGGGGTCGCGTCCCGAGCCATAACTTGGTAACCACTGAGCCTATGATTGGCCGAATATACAATATACCCACTTCAAAACAGTAGACTACACCACTGGTAACAACTAAATGATGAACAGCAGAGTGAAAACCTCACATTCACAGCTACTATTTTGGAACCCAAATGAAAAATAGAAACAGCACTACAGAGTTGCGGCACTATAGAGTAGTTTATACTGTATATATATATATATATATATATATATATATATATATATATATTAGTAGTTATTCCATTCTCTCTCTCTCTCTCTCTCTCTCTCTCTCTCTCTCTCTCTCTCTCTCTCTCGTAGAAGCTGTATTTAGACAATTTATATTTTTGTGGGAGGGGAAAAAAAACTCTTTAGGGGCGATTTATTTTCCAGTAATGGGCAATTGACAAAATACTGCACACTGTTGATTACACATCACATTTATTGCTCACAACATTTGTATTTGTTCAAACCTGTACGTTAAGCTTCTCACTAGGAGCACAGGTGCTCCTAAATGAAAAAAATCAGGGGCACAGATAAAAATTTAGGAGCACAGATAAAAATTTAGGAGCACTAAATTTTGCTAAACTTCTATTGTGCTTTTTTATGTAAAATTCTGTGCTTATTGCACCATTGCTTACCGCAGCAATAATGCACAGAGAGTATGGTTGTGTTTTCCACAGAAAGCATATTAGCCAAGGTTGGTGGAGGGTTTTTGCCAGAATTACACCCAAACCACATGAAACAGATGTTGTGCAGTTTCATAGGCCTAAGTGACGTGGGACAGGCAAGTGCATGTATGCGAGGAGGAGGACTACCGCATTTAGTATTAGGGAATCAAAATAAAGCGCAGCTCTCGCAATCATGCACTCGAACTCAGGAACAAAATGCGAATGAAAGGGTTGAAATACATACTCGCACACGTGTGCCCGTTTTATTTTTCTTTGTCGCACAGTCAAAAATTTAGGCTCAAAATGCGACCAATTGGTCGCAATGTACCGCCCTGCAAACTCTCTTCAAGTGAGTTTTGAAGGTTTGAAAGACCAAAATGTTGTGAGCTAGAGGTGCTCCGATCACCATTTTTTTGGCCCGATCACCGATACCGATCACCAAAAATCTTTATCTGCCGATCACCGATCATTGCCGATCACAGAAATGATTTCCTATTTTTTTTAATAACCTATTAATTATCCTTATTGAATACCATTTCTGCACATAAACCAATCAATCTTGATTTGCACATGTCGCTTTCACAATGTAGGCCTATTATTAGGCTATTATTATTATTATCATTATTATTGTTAGGCTATTATTATTATTATTATTATTATTATTATTATTATTATTATTATTATTATTATTATTATTATTATCTTGCAGCTCTTTCAGACTAGTGTTGGTAATATAGCCTACAAGTAAGTCTACAGTATTAATCAATTTATAAGTTATTGCATATAATTACTAAACTATTTAAGATTGAATTGAAACTGAAACATTACATCGATTTATAAGTTATTGCATATAATTACTAAACTATTCAATATTGAATTGAAGCTCAGACACCTGGATCTCAGTCTCTCGTCTTCTGCATAGGCCTACTAGAAAAAACCCTGTCGCTTTAAATGAGCAGCCTCGTGAGGAGAGCCCCTCCCCTCTCTGTCACTCACTGTCCACAGCTGCAGTGCTCCGCCACCGTTCTGACTCTCTCCCTCTCCCCTCACCCCTCACCTGTCGCCGTTTGGCGTTTCAGCGACTATCAAACTAATCGACTGACTGTCAATTACAACTTTGAAAACAATAACGTTGGCATGCTTGTGCGGACAACGTGAACTTGTCGCGTGCTGACCGAGGTAACTACACAGGTTATAACGTAACATGGCTAACTGGCGAGAAGTAGTCTATCGCAAATTACATTGTGACTGAAACACTTGAGATTCTACACAAAACAAGAAAAAAAAACTTCACTTGAAAGAACAGGCAACACGCACAACACAGCGTGTCTGCGAGGAAAGCTCTTTCTCTGTAACACTGTCATAGATTGTAGAATTCCCTGCACATTGAGTTTCACCGTCCACTCTCCCTCTGCACTGTTTGGTGTTGCAGCGACTACAAACTAATGACCTGGCTGTGCATTAGGCTACAACTTTGAAAACAATACCGTTGATGATTGTTTTGGAAACGTTTAGTTGTTGCGTGCTGACAGGCTGTAACTCAAAATAGCGAACATGGCGAGACTGACACGTCATTCGCAAATTACAGACGTCATGTAAACGGCGCATGGATCGGAAAATCAGATCATTGTTGATGCAGATATGATTATAAATGGTGAAAATGAAGGAGGGAATTCCAAAAAGTTAAAGACAAGTAAAGATGCCTTATTTTGGTGCAGCAGCTGTGCAGAGCCAGCACCTAGGCTACATGCAGGCAGCGCCAGGTGTAAAGGCAAAATGGTTGCGTGAGGAATTTAATATCTCTGGATCGGTTTTTTGATCGGCATGTTTTTCCAATCTCCGATCAGGCTATTTTTGGCCATTATCGGCCGATCCTGATCGGCTGCCGAGCAATCGGAGCACCTCTATTGTGAGCAATAAATGAGAAAGTATGCAGGACTTTTACATCCAATATACCCGTTAAAATTGAGATGTGCAAAAGCATTTTCTGCTGAATTTTTCTCTTAGTAATTAAATGGGGAAGCCTATCCATGTCCACTGCACCATAACTCTCCTCTGGTCTAGTATGGTCTGGGGAGGGGGTTTATGTTGTAGTACACTTCCAGCACTTTTGTTCTTACTTAAAGACTGTCTTGTGAAAAACAAAACAAAACACACACACACACACACACACACACACACACACACACACACACACACACACACACACACACACACACACACACACACACACACACACACACACACACACACACACACACACACATGCATACACATGCATGCATATCCAATAGAGGGCTAAACACACACACACTCACGCACACACACAGACAAAAGAGGACAGCATTTGCACAGTGTTCCAATTTTTTTTAAAATTGTGAACGTAACCTTTTGGGCTTGTACAAGAAAAGTAAAATAATAATAAAATACATGAACAATGTCAGTAAATGAACTAAAGCATTTTACGTGGATTTCTTTTGTTTGTGCATCCATGGGCAAGCATTACAGTACCCCATAAGTAGATTAGTGAGGGACAAATGACATGACGCACCAAGTGACATGACGACAGTGGCATTTTGCCAACTGCTTGAGTGCACAGCATCTGTGTGTGTGTGTGTGTGTGTGTGTGTGTGTGTGTGTGTGTGTGTGTGTGTGTGTGTGTGTGTGTGTGTGTGTGTGTG
>NC_085877.1:19792056-19799556 GCF_034702125.1 Engraulis encrasicolus | reverse complement strand
CAGCGCGTAGCCCAACATGGCCGTGATATATGTTAAAGGACCAGTTCTGTCAATTTCAATATGCTCTTGTATTGCTCACGCTACCCTTGACTTGTCAGTACCCGATGATGCCACATTTTTCGGCTCAGCCCTTTCTGAGATATGAGCTATTCTAATGGGGGCAGCGTTTGTTTACATTTAAAACAAAAAAAACATAGACCTACTCCAAATATTTTTCCAAAAGGTACCACTGTTTGCTAGTTGTCTGCTGATATTGTATAATCTTTTGGATGCTTTTAGGAATAAATAAAAATGTTTTTTTGAAATGTAAACAAAGTGCTGCCCCCATTACAATGACCAGGATCTCGGAAAAGGCTGACGAAAAAGAAAAAAAAATCTCAGGTACTGACAAGTCCAGGGTAGTGTGAGCATTACAACTGCATGTTGAATTTGACTGAACTGGTCCTTTAAATGGGGGGGTGAGTCTTTGCCAACTTCATCAGTTGAGGCTACCATTAAAATATGGAGCATGGATTTTCAGATCAACCACGTGAAAACATTGACAGTCCATTCTGTCCAAATCCAAAACTGAAATCCAAAACTTTAACTTTGAATTTGGAAACCATGTGCCAAAAGTTATCGTGCAAAGGCATTTCAAAATCTAACCTCTGCACCTCTCCACAAACACAAGGCGTAGTGGAGGTGAGATAATGAGATGGAAACGATGTGTCCCATTAGGGGGAACTGTAGCTCGGCGTTTTGGAGCGCAGCAACAGGTTGATTGAAATAATGAACATGATGAAACGTTTTTTAAAAATGGAGTTTGGTGGGTTGCTTAGACAATTCCGGAAATTAAAAAGCGACTTAAAATGCTAATCTTTGCCTCTTAATTCCCACAGTAACAAACACATTGCATTTGCTGACTTTTAAAAGCGCTTCTCCGCTTCTCTGTACAGCAGCAACGTGACATTAATATGGGGATCTCAGCTGTCCGTCAGCATATGACACTTGCATGCATGCTGAAGAATGAGCAAGGAAATCGATCGTCATGAAAAACTCGAGACTTTACTTTGTGTCGCTGCGCAGACATGAGAATTGGGCATGGGCATGCAATGCCAACAAGCCAGGACTGAAACACGCAGCAGATGGGGTGTAATAGAGAGAAGAGAAATGCCAAAGACATGCTCTGATATGTAGGCCTACCTTTTTACCTTTAGCTGTAATGAGATTCAGGAAATATTTTGTGTCTTACTAAAACAGATAGGACGACCTGCAGCCTACCTCAATAGGTCGATGGTGGCTTTGTATGTCGGGGATCAGTCCAGAAAGTTTAATGGGCTTCATGCACATATGCACGAGTTCCAATAATCACAGAAGTGGAGGAGTTGCAATAAAAAGCCTTTACGTAACGTGGCTACAACATAATAAAAATAGTGAAGGTTGTTTTTGAATAGGCCAGGCCTACATCGGGTGGCTGTCCAGACGACTTTTTACAGCACTCTTTTAGTCTGACGTGCATTGTCCACTTGCGCATGGTGCAACGAGGTGTTTTTGGTTTCGTTTGCAGTCCGTGGGCACAACATGATATGATCCTCATACTGATTAATCAATTTCTTGCTTTTGTTTGTAAGTTCACCGATATGAGAATATGCTCTGGGCAGCTCGTCATATTTTGCCACAGTTAATGTAGAATGTTTATGTGGAATTGTGTAGTTTAGAAATACAACAGAGAATTGAATTTCGATTTGGACTCACGCTGACGGTAAGGAACATCAACAAAGCATACCTTGTAAAATGTTCAAAATGTGAGTCAAGCGAGCATCAAATGCAATATTACATTTTGCCTCATAGTGGCGTTTGACCTTACTACAGCCCTTTGATGCGTGTACAGGCAAATGCTCGTAAGTGGACGGGAGAATGCGCTTAGAATTAATTTAAATGAGAAACTCCCTGATTTTGGCCTGGCCCCACCCAAATTGCACAACTGATGAAATCCTGCGTTAGCCCCGCTTAGTCACAGACTTGAGTAAGCGCGGAGGCGCTGTTGCACGCTTTTTTTAACTTACGCAGGTGTTAGAATACAGCCCTTTATGATTAGGGTCGACACACTAGATTCTGCAGAGGGTATTGATTAACTCTCATAAATGGTTGATTAAAAGCTGTTTGACATTATTGAGACAAGAAGGTTCATGTTTCAGTCTCGTGGTTATTGGTCATTGGTATAAGTGTCAGCCAGTGAAGGACGAATGCAGGTCATAGCAATTCTGTCCTGCTTCATTGCTTTGACAGTACACCCATGTACAGATCCACTGGTCATGCATTAACCCAATTAAAAGACACAAGCCAGTCCCTCCAGGATTTTGCACTGGGATTTTGTGTTTTTTGCGGTCAAAATGCCTGATTTTGCGGCGGCATTTTCTCATTTTTTGCAAAGATTTTGCAGCATTTTCTCATTTTTTGCAAAGTTTTTGCGCCCCTTTCTTGTTTTTTTTGGTAACTGAAAGCCACAATCAGTCTAAGCAGGCTGAAGACAAAAGAGAGAGAGATTCAGAAACACACTTCCTTTTAATTTTCTGTAGAAATATCAACACAAATTACATTTACAAAAGTTACATTTGGACATGGGGGTAATTCAGGTGGCAGGCAAGTTCAGATGTATCCAGCAGGAAATTTGTCTTGGACAGTCAAAAGCTGTAGAAAACCACTCGGTATAAAAACACTACAAACACACTACAAAGCTGTTCATCACAATAGTGATAACACACCCACTCAAAGTGCAGAAGAAAAAAATTTTTCCAGTGATAAAAAAGAAAATAAGACTGTCCAATTTAGATGTCTACTTCAATTGGCTCATCTGATTCCAAGACACCACACTGAACTCTCTGATTGTAATACAGGAACACAAGAGCCTTCATGTTCCTACATGATGTTGCCCTCCTCCTGTTAGAGAGAATGAGTTTATATATGCTGTTGCTGCGTTCTGCATCAGCTGAACTGGACACAGCTTTCATATACCTAAAGGCCAAATGACTCAAGTTTGGAAGCCTGTCTTGTGCACCAAGCCAAAACACATCATGGTTGACAGACCCATTGTGTGCAGCTTGAAGGGCTTCTGGCCCGAGCTTGTTTATGTAATTGCCAAGCTCCTCCGGTGGAATGGAGGCAAAGCCAGGGATGGCATCGTAGTCGCTTGGGCTTGTTGGCATGAAAGGAATGTTTTTCGGTCTGAAGATTCGAACCTGCTTAAAAAAGTCAATAGCCGGTTGTCCATTGGACATATACTTTGACAGTTTGTCTTCGGCTGCACTGAAAGCAGCTTCAACCTGCTGAAGAACTTTACATTTTTGGTCCCTTGGCAGAGGAAATTGTGCGAAGTACTCTGCACATACGTCCTTGCGGAGCTCTTTGTTAGCAGCAAAGTTCATCTGCAGGTCCTCAAGAAAGTCAAAAACTTGCGTGGTGATGGGGATCCTGCTCTGGAAAATGTCTAACAGTTGTAGCATCACCTTGCACTTGTCAGTTACAATCTTCAGCTGGATCTGCAGGCATTGGACTTGTGCAGGATCTTGGAAGATATCATGCAGCTTCTCCAAAGACAGTGGTGCGCTACGACCGCAAACCTGAAGGGGGGGGGGGGGGCTGGAGCACAAAGCACATGATGAGATTAAGCTAATAACTGATGGCTACCATTTTGACTTATTTCTTTGCCATCATCTGAGTAGGCCTATTGGAAGAAGTCAAGTCCTATGCAATTGACAGTCCCCCATGTAATGATAAATGAGGAGTTTATGATTATTAATTGGAATAATTTACACCTTTGCGCATACCTGCATTTCCGACTGAAGAAACTCGCTGTAGAGAGAGAAGTGCCGTTCATGATAGTCTGCTGCAGAGAACCAGGAATTCCAACGTGTAGAGCATGGATTGGGTGCCATTGTAGCTTTGGAGCCTCCCATTTTGGAGGCCAGATGGGACAGGTACCTTCTTTTGCGCCCCCCTGCCATGTAAAACATCTGACTGAAGTACATCATGAATGCATTCAGTTCAGTGAAGGGCTTGCGGAAAGCGCCTCCAATTAAGTTCATTATGTGTGCCAAGCAGGTGATGTGTATGGCCTTAGGATATAACGATTTCAGCGCTTCTCTGTATGCTTTTAGCATGTAGGCTGCATTGTCTGTGTCGAATACAATCACATTTTCGTTGTTGATCTCCAGCTCCTGTAGGGTTTTCACTACAGCCATCGAGACGGTGGAATGATTGCAAGCTTCTAAAAAAATGGTGTTGGCCAAGTAAGCGATAATCCTTCCAGCCGCATCTTTCTCCAGGGGCGCTACCAAAATGTTCAGAACACACCTTCCCTCAACATCCGGGGTCTCATCAAAGATCACTGCAACAGGTTTCCCGTACACCCTTTTCTTTAATTCAATCATCTCCTCTTCATACACTTCTCCCAGGTACTTCTCTTGTAGCTGGTGAGATTGTGGAATACTCCCTCCATTTAGAACCTTCTCTGAGAGGAAGCGTCTCACCAAGGGATGGTCTGTCTTAGACAGTGGTGTGTTGAGCGCGGTGAACATGCGGACCCAGTCTTCACATATCTGTAGGGGAGAAAATATAAAAACACACACATACTTAGTGACTTTAGTCTGCTGAAACACACAAGAGAGTGCCACAGCCATCTGGTATTCATTCATGTTATTTATTTTAAACAACATTAAATCAAAATTATTGGTCAGTGCAGTACCTGCAAACTTGCTGGCAAAAGTACTTAGAACTCATTCCCAAAAGTACTTAGAACTCATTCATTAGGCCTACACAAATTAAAATAAAATCAATGGGAGGCTGGGCTGCTGTACTACTCTGTCAAAATTATCCAAATTAAAACTTGAACTTGAACTTAAAAATGCTGCCTGTGGACAACACAGGCGAGTTTACTCATTAGCTCATCAACCTGGGGTGCCAATCAGGATGTTTCATTGCATTAACGGGAGAAAGAATGTGGCAGGGTTTTTACATTCTTAAAATCGGATTTTCCACTAAAACGTTGTTGGAAGGGCCAGTTTAACAATTAAAAACCAGGCCAACCACGTATAAACTCTTTCAAATAATGCGGGAGCCTATACTGTAGGTTACTGCAACAAAACACAAACCCAAACATTACATGTCTTTGTCAGCCCATAACTTTAGCATACCATAACACCCCAAACAGGTTCGCTAGTAAATTCGACGCATTTACAAAAGGCCATCCAACATACAGCCAACACATGACAAGAATAACACTGCGTTTTACCTCTTCACGTTCAATTGTTGAGACGGTTTTTCTTTTCCCCACATCCGTCAAAGTCACCTGTCTTGCGGTTTTGCTGCGCCATTTGTCCTCGGCTCGCAGGTGTTTTTGGCCCTGCAGATGATACTGCACCGTAGACTTTCTCCGATGGTCAATAACTTTGTTGCATGGAGTGCAAAAAAGCTTGCCTCCACTTTCGTGTAGGTACTTCGGATACTGCTTGGCTCTGTCGGAGGCCGATATGTTAGTCGGCAAGTGGGACCTGTTCGCCATCACTACCTAGCTACGTTACCGTTCCCGAGTGGGTGTTTGGCTAGTCTAACCTTTCACCCCGTCCTCCAATATAAAGGCGGAAGGGGAATCCTCTGTGTCAAAATAGCTGCACACATTTAGTGTCACTGAAGTTTGAACAGTAGGTGGCAGCAATGCAACATGCTGGATGCCAGCTGCCTATAAACTCCACAGAATGTTGAAGGGGACAAAGGGGAAAATTTGCGGGAAAAATGCGGCTTTACAGGAATTACGTGGCATCGTGAAATTATGCGGAATATCATTGAATTTGCATGAATCCACGCGATCGCTGAATCGCGAAAAACTGGAGGGACTGACAAGCATATGTCCACACTAAAGGGCATACAGTATTTATTCCCGCATATTTTTTCTGGCATTCTGCCGTCCTTGCAAGACAAGAAATTGATAATCAGCCCTCTGCACATCGACTCTGTCTATTGACATGCTGATATGCTGACGTATTGTTGTGTTCTAAATCTGTTGCCCAGAAGCTAGTAATTACATAAATACATTCAAGCCATCACAAGGAGATTAGTTAAAACAAAAACAAAAAACTATTGATCCTTCACCCTTAACCTCTGCCCTTTGTACCAGCCAAAACACCACATACTGTATCTGAGCAGTAATGATGTAGCTTGCCGTATGTAGACTTTATTGTCTTGTTTTCAATCATGATATGGATTTTGGTTAGGAAGCTATTGATCTGTGGCCACTATTCAACATCATTGAGACTTCACTGTAGAAACCACTGGAGGGGGAGTAGTTGATCCTACATAAACCTTACCTTATATTACCTTACCTTACCTTACCTTTGCAGTGCGTTGCAGTGAAAGACACCTTTCTACTTATAGTTGGCTAAAGTACTTGTGTTTTAACAGTGTTTATTTCACCCTTGACCCCAGAGTCCTGTCAGTGTTACCACTATTTTTTGTGTAGCATAATGAATGAGAATGTAACTCAACATGTATTTGAATGTAATAACAGTGCTACAATTATAATAATTATAAAATTAAAAAATAAAAATAAAAAACCCTTGACCCTTGAACTTTGCCCTCTGCCCCCTGTACCAGGTGACCCGTGATACAGAGCACTTTGTGCAGATGGTGGAGCTGTGGTTCCTCTTCAGCCTGATCTGGTCTCTGTGCGCCTCTGTGGACGAGGATGGACGCAAGAAGATAGACAACTTCCTACGCGAACTGGAGGGTACATTTCCCAATAAGGTAATAAAGGGATATGGACGTGAGCGCGCAGGCAAACACACACACACACACACACATACACACACACACACACACACACACACACACACACACACACACACACACACACACACACACACACACACAGTTAATGACACACACACGCAGACAGACAGACGCACACACACACTCACGCACGCGCGCACACACACACACACACACACACACACACACACACACACACACACACACACACACACACACACACACACACACACACACACAGTCGAGCAAACAACAAGCATGTATTTGTATGTCCAGTGATATGAGAAAGCCAGAGATGGGTGCAAACTGCAAAGATTCATTCATTCATTCATTCATTCATTCATTCATTCATTCATTCATTCATCCACCCATTTCCCTTTAAAATATGTGTTTTTTTTTCCAACCGTCTGCCCAACAGGACACCATCTATGAGTACTATGTGGACACCAAGAGCAAAAGCTGGGCATCCTTTGAAGGCAAACTGCATAAAGCATGGCGCTACCCTGGCAAGTGAGTACACACACACACACACAGGCGCGCACACACACACACACACACACACACACACACACACACACACACACACACACACACACACACGCACACACATGTGCATGCAAATGATGCACATACTTACATACGGTAAACACAGAAGTACACTCAGCTTTTAATTTGCAAGCATACAATATTTTTTGATAC
>NC_085877.1:19774556-19789556 GCF_034702125.1 Engraulis encrasicolus | reverse complement strand
TGAGAGTGGAAAATGGTGGGTCCCAAGACTGTCCCAGTTGAGAACCACTGGCCTACATTAAATGTGTTTAAACATTTGTTTTCTTTGAAAAAACATGCGTAAAATTCAGTGACGGCTTCATGTCATACTTTAAGAAACTGCTCGAAAACTCTAGGTTGTGATATTCGGCAACGTTTGATATTGCGTGTATTCGGCCACGCATGTTATTTTTTGTGCCTTCTTAACAACAACAGCACTAGTTATGAAATTATAAAATTAGTCATGAAGTGCGTCCTATGATGCAGTGCGTCCTGTGTGTGAAAAAGGTCACGGTCCTTGGTGATGCGTCTTTTAACCCAGCGCGTCTTTTGGTCCCGAAAATACGGGAGGTTGTAAGGAAGAATAAAACAGTAAGGCAACAATGCATGCCCTATTCAACAAACAGACCTCTTAACATATGTTTAATTTGACATCAATATCAAGGCTTTTTGACAATTGTGCTAGTGTGTATAGTTTGTCACAATAGTGCTGATTGTTGAGTTTATTTCATTGTGAGTCGGTGCATGAAAAAAGTTTGATTTTAGCAGGGCATTGTGAATGCATATTCAATGTCAAGTGCTTTATAAACTACATTGTCAGCAACCTGCTGCTTTTGCAACCTGATACAATTATTTGCTATTTTGATATAAAGTCAAGTGGATTGTATGCAGACATCTGTAGAAGTGCAATGTGTGAACTTGACACATGTATTGCGGTCTACTGTATCTCTTGTTTCATCCTATTAAAGAAGTCCACAAAAGGATTATAACATAATTATTCACACATATTGGACTGAGCAACTTGAAAGGATTTTTTCTCATTTTCTATGTGGACATGCTTGCACTTTGCCCAGGCAGGGCAGCACAGCATATTACTAAACCAATACATATGGCACACAGCTATGAAAGGCTGAGTAATTGTTTCTTTTATGGCCACTAATGTGCATGTGATAGACCTTAGCCAGAGCTGAGCAAGCTACCATAAGCTCATGTTAGGAGATAAGGCTATTGCAACCTAATGGTTTGTGTCCCCCATAATGATTTCTTTGGTGGGTGAACATGCAATAGACCCTTTTACATGATTATTATCACGCTGTACAGTACATGCAGGATGGAAGAAATGGCCTGGTACGATGATCCCTCTGGGGCCTTGGTGTTCTTTATTTGGCTATAATGACCGGCTTACTGTGCATTATCTCTTGCATACTCGTAACCGTCTGACATATTAGGTGTCAGTTACACATAATTTTGTCTGTATATGTAGGGTTCTGAAGCAATCGACATAGCTTTTTGTTCTCGTCTTCTTCTTCTTCTTCTTCTTCTTCTTCTTCTTCTTCTTCTTCTTCTTCTTCTTCTTCTTCTTCTTCTTCTTCTTCTTCTTCTTCTTCTTCTTCTTCTTCAATAAGCCATAAATTGGGTGCTTGTTCTTCTGCATGCTGCATGCATTCTCTAAAAAGGAACGCTGTCTTACATTATCTTCTTGAAGGAACACTCATAGAGAGACTGTAAAAAAAGTGTGATGTACTGATCCCTCTAGGGGCCTTGTGGTTTATAAGGCTATAATGACCTGCTTATTGTATTCTCTCTCTCTCCCTCTCTCCCTCTCTCCCTCTCTCTCTCTCTCTCTCTCTCTCTCTCTCTCTCTCTCTCTCTCTCTCTCTCTCTCTCTCCTCTTTGTGACAAGGGACTCTGATGTATCATGTATCATTTGCACATAATTGTGTTATTCCATAATGTGTATAGGGACCTGTAAGGCAGTGTTTCCCAACCAGGGGTACGTGCACCACTAGGGGTACGCGAGCACACTGCAGGGGGTACTTTGATTGTTATTATTATAACACATGTATGGAGCCGTCACATCAGGACAGAGAAGGCAGTATAACACATGAATTAGGGGGTACTCATGGCACAACTAAGAGGTTTAGGGGGTACGTGAGACAAAAAAGTTTGTGAAACACTGCCGTAAGGGATAAATCAGGTTCTTCAATAAGACAACAATCTCATGATAATAGTAATGAGCAAGAAATATTGTTCATGATCACCATGTAGGGATTTTCATCTGTGGCAATCGATTACTATACCAGCATCCATTTTAATTGTTTCAGCTTTTTTTTTCTTCAATAAGGCCACAGTGAAAAATATGTACTGAGAATGCATGCTTGCTTTTGTGTATGGTATTCATCTGGGTCCAAAACATCACTTATGGATTATGTTATTGCCTGGCTTCACTCTAGGCCTTTACCTGACTCATTACTTTACATGTGTTAAATTCAGAGGAAAGAACAAAAGAAGGAATACAATTTGTTGAGACTATCATTTCGGAAGTCTAAGTGGGCTATAGAAACATATACTCACGATATTTGCAACATACACATTTCTACACACCCTGAACAGATTTTAATGTCTTTTGTGAATTTCTTGTATGATATACAGTACATTACACATTCATTTTCCTCTGATTATCTTCTGTTTTGTCCCACACCACCACCACCGCCTGGTGGTTCCTAGTGCCCTGTTCCATAAGATCATACAGAAGATCCAGTGTTACCAGATGGAAAATGTTGAGCTATCGTACCAAAACCTCAAAATGGTCGAGTTTGGGGGCTTTTGGCAGCAAATGATCGTACACAAACCATTTGGTTGTTTTAAGGCAACTAAATGAACTGAATGACAACTTTTTGAATTCTCGTACATCATGTGTTTTTAATCATACAGATGACAAAATGACGGTACAAATACAATAATCATCGTAACTTACATCTGGCAACACTGAGTGGACCACTGTCATCATTTATGCCCATCAAACATCAATAATTCTTAATGTGCTCTCTCTCTCTCTCTCTCTCTCTCTCTGTCTGTCTCTCTCTGTCTGACTCTCTCTGTCTGTCTCTGTCTGTCTGTCTGTCTGTCTCTCTCTCTCTCTCTCTCTCTCTCTCTCTCTCTCTCTCTCTCTGTCTCTCTCTCTCTCTCTCTCTCTCTCTCTCTCTCTCTCTCTCTCTCTCTCTCCCAGTGCCCCCTTCTATAAGATCATGGTGCCCACAGTGGACACCGTGCGCTACAACTTCCTGGTGCAGGCCCTGGTGGGCCGCCAATACCCGGTGCTGCTGACGGGGCCTGTTGGCACGGGCAAGACCTCCGTGGCGCAGGGGGTGCTGCAGGGGCTGGACACCACCAAGTGGACAACGCTGACCGTCAACATGTCCTCACAGGTGAGCTCCACCTGTACTCAGCTAAAACATCCACTTCAGTCACAGGCTTATTAACTACCTCTCCTTTGCTCACATATTGTACTCTCATGGCCGCTGATAGCTTACCCAATATATACAATGTAATGATGACCCAATTCTGGGCCCGCTCTCTGGGTCTCGGGACAACTGGCCCCTTTGCTCCCAGGCTTCATGGGTTAAACAGCTGTTATTTCACATCACCATTAAGTCACATAAATTCACACCAGAGAACAACATCTGACACCCGGTGTGTGTCACATATCTGCACAGGCGAGTCATTTCACACCAGACGTCGTAGCCACGCTCACAGTCCACATCCCCTTATATCCTCATATAGGATCCAGTGTGCACAACTGACCCAGTGAATGTCACACCATTGTACAGACAAGTCACTTCACTCCAGAGAACATCCCTGCATCATCACACACTGTGGATGGATTAATCAGGGGAAATTAGCGTGAAATTAACAGACTTTTCATCTTTGTAAGTGTGACAGGCAGGCTAATAGGACCGCAACACTGGGAGCATTCTGCATGCAAAGTGTTGTTCTCTGCAGCTATTAGTTTCCACTGTGATGAATGGAAAGGGTGCCATCAGGCGCCACTGTGCGTACTCTTTGTTTTCCATCTTTACACGTTTTGTTTGCTAATGTCAAGTGGTACTTGGCAGAAAGAACGGCGCTCATGCTCACGCTTGTTTTTGGTCACATCTACCAGCATGGTTTAAAAATAAATAAATAAAAAGTAAATAAAATAAAATAATCAATTTTTTAATACACAAAGATCAGCCATTTGGAAAAGCCAAACCACCAATCATAAGAACCCCAGGCTTAGACCACCCGTTCTGTATACACCAAAGTTTTTATGCTTTTGTTCCTGCATATTGGAATATTTGAGGTTTTCAGGCAGTGTTTTTGTTCCCCACATTTTTGTAGGCTTTCTGCTTCCCTCCCCTCCATGTTTGGCTTCTTAGCTCGTTCTTACTGTTATTCCACTTCCAGTAGGAACAGGCCTTTCTAATCAGCTCAATGTTTTCCAACAGCCATGTGTCTCATCTCAGACACACACTACTAAACACACCAGATTCACATATTTAAACGCTCCTACTCGGAATGGCTAGGGTCAAATAAGATCACGCTCTGGGAGCAGTCTTACCACTTAAGATTTACTGTTTGTATTTAATGTTGTTGTGTATTTTAAACCCTTTTGTTTAAAATCCACTGCGATGCAAATTTAGGAAAACAGCTTATGTGTGTACTTGACACCGACTCCTCACCCACTGGCCGTTTGCTGCTTTCAAGTCAAAGACAGATTTACTGCTGTATGCGTTTTCATTGTGTATACAGTATATCCCAGTTGTTTATAATCCAGTGTTAAGAATGTTAAGAAAATTCTTGCACATTGAGGAAATAAAGGCCAATAAGGAGATCAGTAGGCCAGCCTTGTGGTGGGGAGGTGCATGTAGGATGGGAAAATGTACAGCCTTTGTGTAGTTTTCCCATTTTGTTTGCAATCCAATATCAAACACAGACACACAGACACAGACACAGACACACACACACACACACACACACACACACACACACACACACACACAGACACACACACACACAGACACACACACACACACACACACACACACACACACACACACACACACACACACACACACACACACACACACACACACACACACACACACAGGCATGCACACAGACTCTTCACCCAGTTACATTGTGTGCTGTAAAATGGCCCAGAGACTAAGAGGAATCCCATTTGTTGGAGGCCGGGGTTGAAATAGGTTGCAGTGTGGACACAAGGACGAGGGGAGTTTACAGCTGTGTTTACCGCTCCCCCATTGTTTAAAATCTAATCATACAAATAAATCACATTACACAAACAAAAGGAGAACTGTCCTCAATACTTGAATACTCCTCCTTGTCCTCCTCCCGTCACAGTGGGCTGCTACTTCTTCAAACAGGCTTAGACTGCCCCCCCTACACACGCACACACACACGCACACACACGCACACTCCCCTTCCTCTGTCATCTAGTTTAGCTGCGTATCAGTGCCAGATCGAGAGATGATGGTGATTTTTATCACAGATTGAGGAAGCTCTGCTTGCCACAGTTGGCCAGTGATGCAGAGCAGAATCTGAAATAGTGTTTTTTTGTACATCAGCCATGTCGCTCATTTCATTCTATTCAGGGCTCAGTTGAATGCTGAGAAGATGGTTACTTTTTTTGTTATCGCATTCATTCATTCATTCTTTCATTCATTTGTTCATTCATTCATTCATTCATTTGTTTGTTCGTTTTTTTTTTCATTCATTCATTCATTCATTCATTCATTCATTTATTAGCAGGAAGCAGTGGCGACGGATTGTGCATCCATTTTATTCATTTATTTATTATTTATTTATTTTGTCTGTGTATGTATTTGCAGGTTATTTTTCATTAATTTATGTCTGTGTGCTTATTTATTTATTTTTCCACTTTCATTTGTCCTCGTAGATGAGATGAGATGAGATGGGATGAGCAGCCTTGATTATTTATTGTGTAAGTGCTGAAGGGAATTGCGTTGCTTGCCTGTCACGGAAAGCTGCCTTTTCCGTGAAAAGAAAAAACGGGTGATCGAACAAGCGAGCGAATGAGCAATGACGCGAGCGTACTGCATGTTTGAATGACTGAGAGTTCAGTGCCGCCGGCTCTTTTGATACCTTCTACCTTGGAAGGTATTGGACCACAGCGTTGACCTTTTCTGACTAAAATAATTACATTTTTTCCTCTGTGTGTGCGTGTGTGTGTGTTTTTTGTGTGTGTTTGTGTGTGTGTGTGTGTGTGTGTGTGTGTGTGTGTGTGTGTGTGTGTGTGTGTGTGTGTGTGTGTGTGTGTGTGTGTGTGTGTGTGTGTGTGTGTGTGTGTGTGTGTGTGTGTTGAGAGCCTTAAGAGGCCAGGCCTCTTGCTCTTTATAACTCACTGGAGGCACTATTTCATTTTTCATTTTGTGCCACGGATCGGATCTTTTACACGGACGTGCTTCTCAGCCCTGCTCTTGTCATGGGCATATGGTGAAAGCTGTAGTCGTGTGTGTGTGTGTGTGTGTGTGTGTGTGTGTGTGTGTGTGTGTGTGTGTGTGTGTGTGTGTGTGTGTGTGTGTGTGTGTGTGTGTGTGTGTGTGTGTGTGTTGTGTGGGTGTGGGTTGGTGTGCGTGCATGTGTCCATGCATATGTGTTTGTGGGTGGTAACGAAGAGATCAGAGACGTTTCATATTCATTGTTCACGCTGAACACACAGTTGTATTCATAATTGGCAGATGGGTATTGACATGATATGCTGTAGAGCCATAAAACAGAACATAAATATAGTTTTGAGTTACTTTATTTTTTTAGAGAGAGAAAAAAAGCCTCACTGCTCATCATTGTATGCAACCACCTCCAAATCAGCTTATTTAACGTTGAGTGAGTTTACATGCAGTTCAGTATCCCGAATAGGATTTGGGATATTAACTATCCCGACTTTGCGTTTGAGCTAATAAACACCTTTTCCCGACTTTAGTATCCCAAATAAGCCCTTATCATTCATATAAACACCTTATCCCGAATATGATCATTACCGGGATAGGCCTCATATTCGGGATACTGAACTGCATATAAACGCACTCAATCACTAGTAACTACACATAAAAGTCACCTGGTTGAGAAGGCAAACTGTAAAGGATTATCCCTTTTTGAACTCGTTTTTATTGATTCCTCTTTGTAGCAAAAGCAATGGAAAATGGTTTCAGCGTGTGCTTGAACCTGAGTTCATTACATCACTGTTCCTCTACACCCCCTAACAAAATGGCCATGCTTAGATGTGTTGAAGTTATTGAGCTATATCAGCTACACAGACCTCTATCTGTTTAAATGGGTTTCACCTCTCATTTGAAATGTGTCTTCAAATCATTGATCACAGAAGCACTACTTGTGATTGATCCTTTTTTTTTCTTGTATGTCTATTTCTCTCGAAGGATGAACAGTTTTGTTGCTGTTTTCTTTCACACAAGGCTGTTATGAAGTCATTGCATCATGTGGTCCTTGCAGCTTTGGCCAGGCCCGGGACAAAGTCATCTGAAAGGCCCCCTTAACTATATACACAAATGTAATGAAGCCCCAATTATTGGCCCCCTCTCTCCCTGGACCCGGGACAACTGACCCCTTTGTCCCCCTGTCAGCTTCCCAGAGTCCTTGCACTGTGCCTCTTTAATTCCTTGTGCCATTCTGTCTGTGTGTCTGTCTGTCTGTCTGTCTGTGTTTGTGTGCGTCTCCAGACCACCTCCAACAATGTGCAGGCCATCATCGAGAGCCGTGTGGAGAAGCGCACCAAGGGCGTGTTCTTGCCGGTGGGGGGCAAGCGCATGCTGGCCTTCCTGGACGACCTCAACATGCCTGCCGTGGACAACTTCGGGTCCCAGCCCCCGCTGGAGCTGCTCAGGCTCTGGATAGACTACGGCTTCTGGTACGACCGACAGAAGCAGACGCTCAAGTGTGTCAAGGTGAGTTGGTTAGCACGGTGGGTTTGGGTGTAAGTAAGTAAGTAAGTAAGCGAGGGAGGATAGAGAGGTAAGAATGTGTTATAGAACTAAAAAGAGAGGGCCTTGGCGCTGTACTATTAAACTGAGGACCCGGGTGCTATTCTGTAGCCTAGCTCTCATGCAAACCCTTCGTGCATTTCCGCTCAGCTTTGTGAGCTCGCACGAGGGTCTGGAAATCTTAGACGAGCCCAAACGGAATCAGAAATTTCACAGCCTGTCCAATCAGAATCGCGGGGCGGAGTATATACAACAAGTCAGTGGTTGAAGTAGTACGTGAAGACACACGTGAATTCTCTAATCAGGTTCAAGCTGTTTTGAACACACCCACGCCTGTCCAGAGAGAGGGAGAGAGAGAGAGAGAGAGAGAGAGAGAGAGAGAGAGAGAGAGAGAGAGAGAGAGAGAGAGAGAGAGAGAGAGAGAGAGAGAGAGAGAGAGAGATTCCTCCAGTCAATTACTTTGTTTGCTCTGTTTTGACCTTTGCACGCAATTTGAATTGACAGGAAGTTCATTATTATGATTTGCAACATTCATCCAACTATCCATGGATCCAACTATTCATCTATTCATTCATTTATGCATCCACCCTATTCATATATCTATCTATCCATCCATTTCTTCATCTACAATTCTTTTTTTATACTCATCTACATGTATTCATCCAGCCACCCATCCAGTCATATGTCCATACGGCTATTCATTGACCATTCCTCTTTCCATTTATCCATTACCTATCCATCCGTCCTTCCATCCATCCATCCATCCATCCATCCATCCATCCATCCATCCATCCATCCATCCATCCATCCATCCATCCATCCATCCATCCATTTATCTGTCCCTGGGTCTCAGTGTGCATTGGGGCACGCAGTGCTACCATAACAATTGCTGTCTGAGTGTTGGCCTCAGTACATAAACAACTAAAGGACACCAAAGGAAATCTTTACTCAACATGACACCTCCAAACCCATGACAAATATTCATTGTTGCATTTGTATGTGGTTTTAAATTAATGCAAACAATTGAATTAATGAATGTTTAAAAGGACTAAAATGATTTGCAACAAATCAGGGAAAGTTTTGCATGGTATTTTACTCTCTCTTGCCATACACAAAATAGTTCTGCTGTATTCAATATTCAAGAGATGATAATTATAAAATGAATACGTGAAAGAAAAGAAAGTGACAGAAGAAAAACAGGATAGATTTTTTCTTCTACGCTATCTTGTATTTCTCGTAACTCTTTTGATATCCAGGTACAGAGTGATATGTATCTTTGGCAGAGCACTTTGAAAAAGAGTTCTCTGTGATTGCAGGTTCAAATGCATTGATCTACCAGATTGCTCTCTCTCTCTCTCTCTCTCTCTCTCTCTCTCTCTCTCTCTCTCTCTCTCTCTCTCTCTCTCTCTCTCTCTCTCGATCTATCTCTCTCCGCTAAATACGCTATGAACCTCAAATGTCAGATGGCCTAATGATTTGTTCTCCCCCTATTTGATCTGAACGCTTTCAGGCTTCAAAACCCTGAAATAAATACACAGAGCCGGAGCATATGTGGGTTTTCAGGCAAAGAACCAGCAAAAAAAAAAAAAAAAAAATCGACAAAACGGAAACAAGCTTTTTCAAAATGCAGACCAGAAAAACCAACCACTATACACACACATCAAAAGCTTGGGAATAAAAATGGGTTCAAAAAATATCTCATGCACATTTTCGAAGCAGCAAAACAACACCATGCTTGTCAAAAGCAGGTGAAAACACCTAAGGGAGGTTAAAATCCCACATAGACCAACTGGCTGCGTCTCACTTCTATTAATATTAAAAACTTGGCAATTACGACAGTGTGCCGTCTGCATTCATCCATTTGGCTTGTGTGGCGTCGCGCTACATAAAATCAATCCTTATTCTTCTCATTTAGTCAGCATTCAGCTCATCCTAATCCTGCTTTGCATACGTCTCTCAGTCTTTCACGGCCAAGGGATGTCTCTCTCTCTCTCTCTCTCTCTCTCTCTCTCTCTCTCTCTCTCTCTCTCTCTCTCTCTCTCTCTCTCTCCTCAGTCGTCTCCGCCCGGCTGCCGTCATGAGCCACAGGCAGTGGATCTGTGTGCTGGTGACTGGTGACCTTTACCTGCCTGTTGGCCAGAATGGCATGGCCCGCTACGCCATAGGGCAGCCCTGTTTACCCAGACATACCCAGCATAGCACTGCATCGCAACCCCCCCTGCACGCTCACACCCACCCACATCCACCCATCCAGGCATCCATTATTGACTTTTGGCTTGTGTGTGTGTGTGTGTGTGTGTGTGTGTGTGTGTGTGTGTGTTCGTGTGTGTCTGTGCATCTACGTGTAGGAGTGGAAGAGTCTGTATGAGACGTATGTGTGTGTCTGTGTGTGGCTGCGCGTGCGTGGGTATGTGTTTTGTGTGTGTGTGTGTGTGCGTGCGTGTGTATTTGTGTGCGTGTGTGCATGCCTGTGTGCCTGTCAGTACGTGCGTGAGATACCATAGTGTGCCCAAGAGATCGTCACAAATTAGCAGGAGCCAATACTGACTGTCTCACTCGACTCCCCAGACCCGGCATCGCTGTAATAAATTGTGCCGAGCGTCTTATTGATAATTGGGACGGCCATTGACAAGCACGTCACGCCAGCAGGCAGTAAATACAAATGAATGTTTGTGTTTGTGCTTGCTGCTGCTCTCGTTTAGATCCAGAGGAGGGGCTGATGTAAACGTTTCTGGTTCGATTTCTGGTCGCTGTTTGAGTGTTGGTTTGTGTTTACCAGTCTGTGTCTCGCGTGGGGATCTATGTCGTTACGTTTGTTGCAACCAGGAGTCACATATTTGTTCCTCTTCCATTTGACTTCAATGTGACTTCCAAGGTGTTGATTGAGATTAATAGAGATTTCAAGGATCTTGCATGGTGTAGTCAAGGAAACATGGTACAAAACCAGTGGATACTACTCTATCTCTATCTGCTTACAGTACCTCAGTATATTCCCGAATAGTCAGGAGTCATACAATAGGCTCGGCCAGGAAAAGGTGCTGAATGAGAACTGCACACCTCACTTATTCAGTGTTTTTGCTCGCGGGTGTGGATAGCTGGACCAAGGAAATAAAAAAGGAAGAAAGAATGGACGAAAGAAACGAAGAACAACAGACAGGCAAAACAAAAACACAACAGTAGGCTGCTATTATTTACACTGCCAAACAAAATAAGCTGATTTGGCCAGCCTGATTGACAAGTGAGTGGGTGTGTCTGGGTGTGCAACAGGTTGATTAGGTTGTTTTAATCTGTTTGTTGTAATCAGTTTCAATATGTCTCTCTATCTATCTATCTATCTATCTATCTATCTATCTATCTATCTATCTATCTATCTATCTATCTATCTATCTATCTATCTATCTATCTATCTATCTACCTCTCTCTCTCTCTCTCTCTCTCTCTCTCTCTCTCTCTCTCTCTCTATCTATCTATCTATCTATCTATCTATCTATGTATCTATCCATCTATCTATGTGTTTGTGGTTTTGATAGGACATGTACCTGTTGGCCTCTATGGGGCCCCCTGGTGGCGGGAGGACTCACATCTCCGGCAGACTACAGAGCCGCTTCAACCTCATCAACATGACATTCCCTGCCGTGAGTAGAAACACACACATCATAGTTACACACACGTGCACATGAACACATACACACATAAACACACACGCACACGCACCCACACACACACAAACACACACACACAAACACACACACAAACACCACACACACACACACACACAAATACACACACACACACACACACACACACCACACACACACACACACACACACACACACACACACACACACAAATACACACACACACACACACACACACACACACACACACACACACACACACACACACACACACACACACACACACACACACACACACACACACACTAACACGGACACATAGACATTACCCAGTGGAAGTATGAATATAATTTTTCAAATCACCATAAAGAGAATCTTTCCACACACACACACACACACACACACACACACAGACACACACACACACACACACACACACACACACACACACACACACACACACACACACACACACACACACACACACACACACACACACACACACATCACTTATGACCAAATATATTGACCGGTCCCCAGTTCCCAAAGTGACGCAGAACAGGCTGTCTGAAAGAAGCAGTTGTGAAACCCTTACTGAAAAAGAACAACCTGGATGCACTGGTACTAAACAACTATAGGCCCATATCCAATCTACCATTCATGGGTAAAATAATAGAGAAAATTGTTTTTAACCAATTAACTGCTTTTCTAATGTCTAATAGCTATTTTGATAAGTTTCAATCAGGTTTCCGTGCCTACCACAGCACTGAAACAGCTCTAATTAAAGTTATGAATGACATAAGATTGAATTCTGATGCTGGCAAATCATCCGTCTTGGTA
Organism: Engraulis encrasicolus; assembly: GCF_034702125.1. Lineage (NCBI taxonomy): Eukaryota > Metazoa > Chordata > Actinopteri > Clupeiformes > Engraulidae > Engraulis > Engraulis encrasicolus. The sequence continues at coordinate 19,777,262 of NC_085877.1, read as the reverse complement.
CTTCTTGATTTGAGTGCTGCTTTCGATACAGTTAATCATTCTATACTACTACATAGACTGGAACACTGGGTTGGCTTTACGGGCATAGTGATCGACTGGTTAAAATCGTACTTACAACAAAGACGTTTTTTTGTCGCCATTGGAAGACATACTTCATCACCAATGTCTCTGGATTGTGGGGTCCCCCAGGGCTCCATTCTGGGACCACTACTGTTCAATCTGTATATGTTGCCACTGGGACACATTATCGAGAATAACTCCATAAATTACCATAGCTATGCGGATGATACCCAGCTCTACTTATCTATGTCCCCAAATGACTATACCCCCCTTGAATCACTCTATCATTGCATGGACCAAATTAACAAATGGATGTCTCACAATTTCCTCCAGCTGAACACAGATAAAACTGAAGTAATTATATTTGGGAAAAGAGAGGAGAGACAAAAGATTGCTACTATCCTTGAAACGAAGGGACTGAAAGCAAGGGAAACAGTTAAAAATCTTGGGGTCCTCATTGACAGTGACCTAAACTTCAACAGTCACATGAAAGCTATTACTAAGTCTGCATTTTATCACATAAAAAACGTCTCTAAATTTAGGGGCCTGATGTCTAAACATGATCTGGAGAAGCTAATACATGCCTTTATTTCTAGTAAAGTTGATTACTGTAACAGTCTTTTTACTGGCCTCCCCAATAAAACCATTAAACAGCTTCAACTTGTACAAAACGCAGCTGCAAGGGTTCTTACAAAGACAAGGAAGTTCGACCACATTACTCCAATTTTAAGATCGCTGCATTGGCTCCCAGTAAGCTACAGAATTGATTTTAAGGCTATGCTACTTGTGTTTAAATCACTAAATGGAATGGGACCCACATATCTACTGGATATGTTTCAGCTGTATGCACCAACTAGGTCACTAAGGTCAACGGAGAAGAATTTGCTGGTGATTCCAAAAGTCAAAACAAAGTGTGGAGAGGCAGCCTTTAGCTTCTATGCTTCAAAGCTTTGGAACCAGCTTCCAGATGACATAAAAAATGCACCCACTATTGATAGCTTTAAATCTAGACTCAAGACAAAGCTGTTCTCAGATGCTTTCCCCTAGCTTAAATTACTTTGTGATGGAGTGACCATCACTAGGGTTGTGGGTGTGTTCTGACTAACATGCCAAGGAGCCTGGCTCTTTGGTGTAGCGGTCAGAGCCCCGGTTTACTACCCCAGAAGGTCTGGGTTCGAGTCCCAGCTGGGCAACTCTACTCCCCTTCGCTACATACTTATTCTTATTATTTTTATTTTTTATTTAATTTGTTTTATTTTATTTTATTTTATTATTATTTTTACCTTATGTTTTATCTTAATGTTTTTAAATGCTTTTTGACTCTAATTCATTTCCTTCTTTCTTCCCTGTTTCCTTTCATTTACATTTGTTAACTTTGTGAAGCACATTGAGTTGCACCTGTGTATGAAATGCGCTATATAAATAAACTTGCCTTGCCTTGCCTTAGATGAGGTTAAATGATCCTTTTCCATAGTGAATCACACACGCGCACAAGCACACACATGCACAATCACACACAATACAACACAATCATGCACATATAGATTGTACAATCACCCACAGACACGCAAACAATCACACACACACACACACAGAGACACGCGCGCACGCGCACACACACACACACACACACACACACACACACACACACACACACACACACACACACACACACACACACACACACACACACACACACACACACATACAGACTGCTAATTTGTATTCTATGCGGGCTGGTGTGTAATCAAGATGGAGCCGTTACAAAGATGGAGAGAGATGACGCCCTCACACACACACACAGACACACAGACACACACACACACACACACACACACACACACACACACACACACAGACACACAGACACACACAGGAGATGGTGAGATGATGAGCGGATGATGGTGTGCGATGATAAGATCTGGCGTTTCCAAAGCACCATTGATTGGAACGTGTGTGTGTGTGCGTGTGTGTGTGTGTGTGTGTGTGTGTGTGTGTGTGTGTGTGTGTGTGTGTGTGTGTGTGTGTGTGTGTGTGTGTGTGTGTGTGTGTGTGTGTGTGTGTGTGTGTGTGTGTGTTGTGTGCATGCGGCGCGTGATCGTGCTTACGTATGATCTGATATGATTGGTGTGGGATGTGCATGAGTGTGTGATCTGATTTGATTTGATTGTTTCTGATGGCGGCTCCATCTCGTTCGCCACAAAGCACACACACACACACACACACACACACACACACACACACACACACACACACACACACACACACACACACACACGCCATAACACTTGTAGCCTAGCTCTAGTCACACTGTGCTCCTGTGCGATGAAGTGTTGGCCATTATATCGTCTACCACTAGCCATTATGGAGCCTATCTCTCGCTTTGTCTAATTATATGCCATCTTCCCCCCTGCTGTGTGTCTTCTTTGCACTTCTCTCTTCCTGTCTTTTGTCCTCTTCTCCACTTCTCCTCTTACTCTTCTACTATTCACTTCTTTCTCTACTATGTGTGAGTTTTCTTTTTATTTCCCTCTTTGTCTCTCTCTCTTTCTCTCAGATTTTTGTCATTTTCTCTTCCTGTCTATTGTTCTCCTTTTTCTGTTTTGTTTTTTCTTTTCCTTTCTCTCTGTTTCTCCTCTTCCTCGT
>NC_085877.1:19759556-19762056 GCF_034702125.1 Engraulis encrasicolus | reverse complement strand
ATGCAGAGGGTAGACTCTACTGTGTGCACTATGTGCCGTAGTGTTACTGTATGGGTTGTGCTGTGTCATCACAATGGCAATATGGCAATGACTTTGGTTTGGTTTGCTTCGCTTCACACAGCCCCAGGGTGCCATGTCATGGCTGCCAGCCCTGCTCACGGGTTAAAAGCAGGTTGCAGTTTCACAGTGAGCACTGTGCTCTGTGCAACCAAGTGGAAATTATTCCAAATGGGGTAGTACAGTTAACAGGTGGAATTCCAGTCAAAGGGTGACAGGTTCAGTTCCCCAACTGTGACACAACATGGAGGACTAAAAGAGGCCATGGATGACCAGCGGTGTCCTTCCCTCCTCTGCTGTGACCTGGGCACGGTGGTGCCCTCCTTGCACACTGCCCTTGGGGTACTTGTGGGATGCCATGGTCATAGACAGTTTCTAGATAAGGCCAGGGTGGACCAGGGCCTGTGTGGTGTTGTTCCTGGCCCCTGTTGTGGCTCCTATACTGAAGAGCCACTGATTAAAATATCTATTTGTAATGAGAGTTGATGAAAAATGTAAATATTCAATGAAAAAAAGATATACAGTATAATATATAAAATAGAATATTAGCCTGTTTTGCTGCTATTTGTGCCGCCGTAAAAATACATTGGCACCAGCTCACAACCCTGTAACATCATGTGTCCACTGCTTACAGTATAAGCAAAAGGTTCATTCAAGTTCACCTGAAACAAGTCCACCAGTGAAGGAATCATTTTTCGGAAGTGTAGAAAAAAAATCTGGTCTGTAAAATGGTCCTAAGGCATGTTACAATATGGTAATTGGCGTTATAGCCTCGTGTTTCCTTGAGGAACTTTGGAACTACAGTAAGTCTGTGTGAATAACCTGAACGTGTTATGCAGAGGAAACTGTGGACCTAAGAAGAGTTGAAATTAGCCAAGCTGAGAGTTGTGTGCTCGTTCAGGAACTACAGGAATTAAATCTGTAAATCAGCCCAGGGAGAGTTTCCACAGGGGGATAATGTACTGCTGACACCAAGCTTGTACACAGTCATATACTGGCGCTCCCATAAGGTATGGTAATTTCCTTTGTGGATGAAGGATCCTTACTGATTGTTCATAAGCAGAACTGCCTGCTTATATATCTAAAAGGTGCACACACAAACGCGAGCACACACACATACACACACACACACATAAATACACACACACACACAAATACATACACACACACACACACACACACACACACACACACACACACACACACACACACACACACACACACACACACACACACACCTGCTTACTCTATTTTATTCTTAGCGAGAGGCAGTCAAGCTGGAGGTTTCAATAATGAACTGTACCGCACTGACTTCTGGGTGATGTTTTCTCTTCTTTCTGTCTTTCTGTCTTTCTTTCTTTCTTTCTTTATTTCTTTCTTTCTTTCTTTCTTTCTTTCTTACTCCCTTAATTTCTTTCTTTCTCCTTCTTTCTCTCCTTCTTTCTCTTTTTCTTTCGCTTTCTGTCTTCACTTTTGTACCGGTACTTTGTTCCCTCATCTATCGTGTGTTTGTCTCTGCTAATATTCTTGTATGTTTTTGCCACCCCCTCCCCCTCCCCACCTCCCTCCACTTCACATTGCTGTTCCCTGTAGACATTAAGAAGCTGTACCGCTTGACTGGCGTGGACAACAAGCCCACGGTGTTCCTGTTCAACGACACCCAGATAGTGGACGAGTCCTTCCTGGAGGACATCAACAACATCCTCAGCTCCGGGGAGGTGCCCAACCTCTACAAGCCAGACGAGTTCGAAGAGGTCTGTACTGGAGTGTAGTCGTAGTAGCAGTGTGGTGTGAAGAGTGAGTGTGTGTGTGTGTGTGTGTCTGTGTCTGTGTGTGTCTGTGTGTCTGTGTGTCTGTGTGTCTGTGTGTGTGTGTGTGTGTCTGTGTCTGTGTGTGTCTGTGTGTCTGTGTGTCTGTGTGTCTGTGTGTGTGTTTCCTAATATTTCCAGAAATGCTGGAATGTTAGTTTATTTTAGACTTGGCCCCTTTTGTAAAAATGTTGTTAAGGAAACAAAGAAAGTTGGCGTCTGCGCCTTAACTTAGGATCGCTTGTTGCTTGGTGCGACTGCTCACCAAAAATAGTGATACTAGGACAGTCAAAAAGATGAGGCGCACACAAGGCTTGCAGGTTCAAAAAGTGTATTGTGGCCAACAAATTAACAAAAGAAGTCAACGTAAAATATCTGGAGCTACAAACGTTTCGGATATAGTCCATTATCAATGTCTCCAGATATTTTCCGTTGACTTATTTTGTTAATTTGTTGGCCACAATACACTTTTTGAACCTGCAAGCCTTGTGTGCGCCTCATCATTTTGACTGTCCTAGTACAAATGTTGTTACCAGCATGGCGATGACCAAGTCATAATGTCTTACTAAAGGCCCTGTGTAATGTTGTGCTAGTACAGTACTATAGTAGTTAAGTCTCTTCAACGACTATGACAG
>NC_085877.1:19742056-19744556 GCF_034702125.1 Engraulis encrasicolus | reverse complement strand
GTGTGTGTTAGGAAAGGGAGATGCTCTCTGGGGAGAGGTAGAAAATGGGGTTCAGGTCTGCTGATAAATGAAAACATGATGATGCACAAAAATATACAAAAAGAGACAAAGTGCAAGAGTTACAGAAGAAGCGTGAAGGTGACAGGTGTGTGTGTGTGTGTGTGCGTGCGTGCGTGTGCGTGCGTGCGTGTGCGTGCGTGTTTGTGTGTGTTTGAACGAGGGAGAGATAGATAAAGAGAGGAAGAAAAAAAGAGAGAGAGAGTGTGTGTGTGTGTATTAGCGCTCAAATGTATTGGTGTGTTTGGCAAAGGCTTGAAAACAGCTGTGTCACGTCAGCGACAAAACATGAAGGTTTAAATAACAAAAGATAGCAGGAAAAAAAACAAGAGCAGGTGCTCAGGAGGAACAAAAAAGCATTAAAATTTGACAAGAGAGAAGTGAATTTAATAAATCTGTAAGATGTTAATGTGAGTCCAGAAAGGGCCAAGGAGAGATAGGGAGCAAACTCTGAGCAAGATGCTAAGCCCAGTTAATGCACAGAATATTCCACTTTAAAAACACTATATTGTTGAAATTCGGTTTTAAACCATTTCCGCTATATTCAATTTATATGTGTAGAGAAAAGCTGTTCCTCTGGAATGTTCCCACATTTAGAATGAATAACGATTGAATGAATAAGGAGAGACTGAATAGCGCAGTCATTCCGTTTAAACCTGGAATATTCCTTGCATCTAACTGTGCTCGATTTTTAAAAAGAGAGAGAACAGCTATTAAGTGTCTTCATTTGGCCCTGTGGTCCTCTTGGGTCAACTTTTGAACTCAGTGTTAAAATTGCAAAGCATTGCAAAGATTCACATTTACCCTTTTTATGTCTATAAGGTATTCATGAGTATTGCATAATTTCTAATGCTGTAATTACAAATACTGCACTAAAAATGCATAGTTATCGAACCAAGTCTAGATCAGTGACAGCTTGTACGTGCTGAATATATATGTACTGTATGTATTATTAAATACATGCATGTGCATCTGCATGTGTGTGAGTGTGAGTGAGTGCACATGTGGGTGTGGGTGATATATCTGTATGTACAGTATGACACCTTCACACTTTATGTAAATAATTAACTCACTGAAGGCGAGTGCTTGCTGAAACCTGTCGCTATGCAATATGCATCACTCTGTGTGTGTGTGTGTGTGTGTGTGTGTGTGTGTGTGTGTGTGTGTGTGTGTGTGTGTGTGTGTGTGTGTGTGTGTGTGTGTGTGTGTGTGTGTGTGTGTGTGTGTGCGTGCACGCACGCGCGTGCGGCGTGCGTGCGTGTTCATATGTGTGTCCGTGTCTGTGTGTCCGTGTCTATGTGCATGTACATACTTACCTGCGTCTGTGTGTGTGTGTGTGCTCACCAGGTGAGTCCAACTTCATCAAGCAGCTGGTGCACTTTGACAAGGACAACATCTCGGACCGCGTGCTGAAGAAGATCGGCCAGTACTGCACGCAGCCGGACTTCCAGCCCGAGATCATCGGACGCGTGTCCCTGGCTGCTCGCTCCCTGTGCATGTGGGTGCGCGCCATGGAGGTAGGACACCTATTATAAAGGGACACCCTCTCTCACACACACATACATATGGTATACACACACACACACACACACACACACACACACACACACACACACACACACACACACACACACACACACACACACACACACACACACACACACACACACACACACACACACTGATAGAAAGATAGAAAGAGAAACAGAGAGAGAGATAGAGATTTGCAGCTCATGAAAAATACACATGCAACTGAATCCATTGATGACGAATGTGCGTGTGTGTGTGTGTGTGTGTGTGTGTGTGTGTGTGTGTGTGTGTGTGTGTGTGTGTGTGTGTGTGTGTGTGTGTGTGTGTGTGTGTGTGTGTGTGTGTGTGTGTGTGTGTGTGTGTGTGTGTGTGTGTGTGTGTGGTCACTGCAACAGGTGTATGGGCGCATCTACAGAGTGGTGGAGCCCAAGAGAGCTCGACTGAACGCTGCCACATCCCAGCTGGCAGAAAAGCAGAGCGCCTTGGCAGACTCACAGGCCAAACTCAAAGAGGTGCGTGCATGCGTGCTTGCGTCTTTGTGTTTGTGTGTGTGTATCTGTATGCTTCTACTGTATATCTGCATGCTTCGTTCGTACTAGGTATATGTATTTGTGTATTTGTGTATGTGTGCGCGAGTGTGTGTGTGTGTGTGTGTGTGTGTGTGTGTGTGTGTGTGTGTGTGTGTGTGTGTGTGTGTGTGTGTGTGTGTGTGTGTGTGTGTGTGTGTGTGTGTGTGTGTGTGCATTTTTCATTTTTCATTTTTCTCTGTACACATATTTGTGTTGCGCCTCAGCTGTCGTGTCAACATAGTGTGCCAAGGGACTGCATTGAATGTTGTGGTCATGTGATATTTTGTTTGTTTGTTTGATTGTGAAATGGCAAGTTAGCATTTATGTGTTAATGTTAAGGTCTG
>NC_085877.1:19729556-19732056 GCF_034702125.1 Engraulis encrasicolus | reverse complement strand
GTGTGTGCGTGTGTGTGTGTGTGTGTGCGTGTGTGTGCGTGTGTGTGTGTGTGTGTGTGTGTGTGTGTGTGTGTGTGTGTGTGTGTGTGTGTGTGTGTGTGTGTGTGTGTGTGTGTGTGTGTGTGTGTGTGTGTGTTTGTGTAATATACCAGGGTCTGGTGGCGGGGGACATAGCATATTCCATATCTTATTTCTGTCTATTGACATAGTAAGAGGGAGCACACACACACACTCAAACACATGAAAGACAAGATAATGACGATGCAAATAATGGTAAATTCAAGGGATTTCAATGAACACAACTCAGCAAGTCTTTCTTATCCTCTATCTATCCATTACACCTTTTATTCTTATGAACTTATAACCACCACCACCACCACCCCACTCCTCTCTCTCTCTCTCTCTCTCTCTCTCTCTCTCTCTCTCTCTCTCTCTCTCTCTCTCTCTCTCTCTCTCTCTCTCTCTCTCTCTTTCTTTCTCTCTCTCTCTCTCTCTCTCTCTCTCTCTAGGGTCTGAAAGTGATAGACCTGCAGATGCCTGATTTCCTGCGTACTCTGGAGAATGCGGTGCAGTTTGGTTCTCCGGTTCTTCTGCAGAACGTCCAGGAGGAACTGGACCCCTCGCTCGCCCCCATCCTCAACAAGTCCGTCACCCGTGTTGGTAAGTAGCGCATGCAGACACACACACACACACACACACACACACACACACACACACACACACACACACACACACACACACACACACACACACACACACACACACACACACACACACACACACACACACACAAACACACACACACAAGCTCATGTGGTGTGGACATGTTACTGTACTGTCTAACCTAAATGCACTTCCTAACAACAACACACACACACACACACACACACACACACACACACACACACACACACACACACACACACACACACACACACACACACACACACACACACACACACACACACACACACACACATTTCATGAAGAGTTGAGTGCAGTTGCCCTTCCTTCATTAGAACCCAGGAGGCATGAGGGCCACCCATCCAGGGGTCCATATTGCTCACACAGCTGGGTCAATAGCCTCAAGGCAAGCCAGCCAGCCCGCCTGACACCATAGAAATACTTATTTTCTCCCCTGCCATGTGTATACCATGCAACTTCCATGGGACATGGAACATGGGGTGATTTAATTGTGATTACCTAGACCTTGGCAAGGCCATTTCACGGTGCAGTCAAGGAAACATGGTGCCAAATCAGTAGTATGTGTGTAGGGGAGAAGACTGTTGCCCCATCGGACACCAAACTTGGGCCACTGGGGTACCAAACTAGGGCTGCGACCTCAACAACTCATTGGTTTAACAGTCAGCACACACAAACAACAACCCTTCTGATGGCCACCTCATCTCACTTGATGTGACTTTATGTGACCTGTTCACCCAGACAGGGCTCTAAATTGACCTTTTTCATCAGCAGCAAAAATGGCTAGTAGATGTTAATTTTACTAGCCAAACACGCACTCACTAATGGGTTAAAGTAAGTCAACTATAAACTCAAATTTCTCCAGCATTTGGCCAGTTACCGGGTGTTAATTTAGAGCCCTGCAAATATGTGCTGTGTGTCCCTGCGTGTGTTTTCCAGGTGGGTGTCTGCTGCTGAAACTAACCCTACTTAGCATATGCACTTGTCGTTCTGTATTATCTCCTGTGCACTTTGTATCTGCTAGTGGTGTTTGGCTATGATTATGTCTGCCAAATGCAATGCAATTTAATGTAATGTAATGCAAAAATGTAATGTAATGTAATGCAATGCAATGCAGTGTAATGTAATGTGTGTAATGTGGTTTTCCAGGTGGGCGTCTGCTGCTGAAGCTGGGTGATAAGGAAGTGGAGTACAACCCTGACTTCTCCTTCTACATCACCACCAAGCTCTCCAATCCCCACTACACACCTGAGATATCCACCAAGACCACCATAGTCAACTTTGCAGTCAAGGAACAGGTTAGTCTGTGTGTGTGTGTGTGTGTGTGTGTGTGTGTGTGTGTGTGTGTGTGTGTGTGTGTGTGTGTGTGTGTGTGTGTGTGTGTGTGTGTGTGTGTGTGTGTGTGTGTGTGTGTGTGTGTGTGTGTGTGTGTTTGAGTGTGGGTGTGGGTGTTGGGTGTGGGTGTTATCTAACTTGGACGTTTTTATGTATTGATTTCTTTGTGCACACATGTTTCAGAGTGCAGACACATGTGTGCATTTGTGTGTGTGTGTGTGTGTGTGTGTGTGTGTGTGTGTGTGCATTTGTGTGCATTTGTGTGTGTGTGTGTGTGTGTGTGTGTGTGTGTGTGTGTGTGTGTGTGTGTGTGTGTGTGTGTGTGTGTGTGTGTGTGTGTGTGTGTGTGTGTGTGTGTGTGTTTGAGTTTCTATGTTTGTGTCTAACTCCTGTGTGTATTTGTGAATGTGTTGCCGTCAGTGCCTGCACATCAAGTGTATATATTGTTATGCATGCTCATCAC
>NC_085877.1:19698623-19703623 GCF_034702125.1 Engraulis encrasicolus | reverse complement strand
ACACACACACACACACACACACACACACACACAAACACCTGCCATACATATACAAACGTACATACAGTGCATGTACACACACGTACCCGTTGTGTTTGTCTGCAGTGTTGACACTAGGCTAGTGTTCATTATGAGCAGGTGTGTGGTGTGGTGTGCTCTGCTGCCATTAAAAGCTGTGAAGAGATCAAGCCTGGCAGTGCAACACTTTTTTTCTCCACTGTTTGATCCAATTCACTCCCTCTAATTAAATTCTCTTAATTCAATTTGTTTTATCTCTGTGGAAATATATTATATTCTTTATCCTACTCTGCCCAATTATAAAGCACACAAACGCACGCACACACACGCACGCGCACACACACACACACACACACACACACACACACACACACACACACACACACATACACACACACACACACACACACACACTGTCATTACTCTATGTCTCTCTCCTTTCTCTATCTTTGCCTTTCTCTCTGTCTGTGCTTTCCGTTCTCCATCCATCACTCGCTACTTTAATATATCTATCCCTTTCTTTTCTCTTCCTCTGCCTTGTTCCTCTCCCTTTCATCCTCCTCCTCCTCTTCTTCCTCCTTCCTTTCTTCTCATACCTCATCTCCTCTTCCTCCTTCTCTCCTCTTCACTCTCTCACTCTCCTTACATTTTCTTCTCCCACTCCTCCGTTTCCTCCTCCTTTTCGCTCTCTTCTTGTGACATTTCTTTAATATCACTCCCCTTCCTCTGACTGATTCTCCCTCCTCTCCCTCCTCCATCTCCTGTTTCCTCTACTCCTCCTTCTCCCTGTCCTCCATCTATTCTTGTGACATTTTTGTCTGTTCGTCCTTCCATCCTCCATTTCTTTTTCTTTTCCTCTGCCAGATTCTATTCCTTTTCCCCATCAGTCTTCCTCTTTCACTATTTCCGTTTCTTAATCCCATCCTTCTCTCTTGCCCTCTGACCTGTTGCATTCTCATCCCCTCTCTGCTATTTCTCTCTCTCTCTCTCTCTCTCTCTCTCTCTCTCTCTCTCTCTCTCTCTCCCTTTATAATTCCAATATGAACTGACCATCAACAAGTGACTCAGTCCCAGAGTTAGTGAGAGTTAGATCCCCCCTCTCTACCTCTCTCCCTCCGTACTGTGTAAAGTCCAATATAATATGAGGCGTCTGTACCAGCAGGTGACCGTGTCCCAGTTTGTGCAGCCTGTTTTACTATTCCTCTGCTGACTGTGTATGTCTCTCCATCCCTCCTTCCACCCGTCCCCCCATCTGTCAATCTCTCCATCCCTCTATCCATCCCTCTGTCCAGCCCTCTCTCCATCCCTCTCTCCCTCCGTACGGTGTGAAGTCCAATATGATGCGGTTGTATCAGCAGGTGACCAAGACTCGGTTTTTGAAGTGGTAGAGCATGGTTCAATGCTAACATCTCTCTCTCTCTCTCTCCATGTTAACATCTCTCTCTTTCCCTCTGTCTACCCCCCCCCCTCTCTCTCTCTCTCTCTCTCTCTCTCTCTCTCTCTCTCTCTCTCTCTCTCTCTCTCTCTCTCTCTCTCTCTCTCTGTCTCTCTGTCTCTCTCTCTCTCTCTATCCCTCCATCTCTCTCCTATGTAGGGGTTTGAAGTCCAACATGAAGTGTCCATATAAGCAAGTGACAAATACTGGTTTCTGAAGCACCAGGAATGGTTCAATCCCAGTTTTCACTATTTATTTGCTCTCTCTCTCTCTCTCTCTCTCTCTCTCTCTCTCTCTCTCTCTCTCTCTCTCTCTCTCTCTCTCCCCTTCCCTCCCTCTCCAGGGTGTGAAGTCCAATATGAAGCGTCTGTATCAGCAGGTGACTGAGTCCCAGTTCCTCAAGTGCCAGAAGCCGGTGCAGTACCGCAAGCTGCTCTTCGCCCTCTGCTTCTTCCACAGCATCCTGCTGGAGCGCAAGAAGTTCCTGCAGCTCGGATGGAACATCATCTACAGCTTCAACGACTCAGACTTCGAGGTGAGACCACATACACTGTACACACCCACATATTCACACACATACAGTAAGCGTTATATACTGTGTACATAAACACACATATACATATAGCATATACCTGTAGCCACTGGTGGTCCACGACAGACCTCAGGTGGTCCACGAGGGGATTTCTACTTTTCCAAGGTAGCAGTAGGCTATATTTGTACATAATTACAAACCTAAACATAGCTGAAGTCTTATGTTCACCACAGGCTTATAATGTGAATAAAAGTAAGTGATCTGCATAGAAATTAGCAGTGTCAAATTAGCATCCGTCGACTGTCAGTTCAGTTGACAGGTGGGCCCTGAACATATTTGGTAGGGACGTCCCGATCCGATCACGTGATCGGAAGAGCTGCTGCATGCAGCATATGCAACCTTAATATGAGGTGTGTCGTGATGTTTTCTGTCGGGTTTGTGTATGTGTGTGAGAAAGAGAGAGCGAGAGAGCGAGAGAGGGATAAAGAAAGAGAGAGATTTTGTGTTCATATGCTCATGTGCTATTGTGTGTGTGTGTTTATATGCGTATGCATTCTTGTGTGTATGTGTGTGTGTGTGTGTGTGCGTGTGTGTGTGTGTGTGTTTGTATGCGTGTACCTCCCCGATCAGGACTCGGATAAATACATTCTCATATTTTTTTACAATTAACGTTATAGCCTATCTATCGCAATGCAGTGGCACAGAGTGGAAACCCTCTTGACTTCACAATAGAAACATCCACAGGAACAACATTACATTGCCAACTGAAAGGCATTGGAACACTGTAACGCACATCAGCTGATGACACTCTCCCTCTCTCTCCCTCTCCACGTTAACGCAAGCAACTGACCTCGGTCTTTATTCTGACCAATTTAAATGAAATCAACACGACTTAAGCAAATATGACAGAGAACAAAGTAGGCTATAGCCAAGGTGACTTACACGTTGGGCTACTGTAGTGTGTATATCCACGTGAGGATTCCGGACGGCAAAATGCGACATTGACTATCCAACAGAGTAATGATCACTGCGCCAGCCTACTGCAGTCAACTGTTGAACCCTGATGCAATGACGAGGACTCTGATGGAAGTTAACATTGATATTTACTGAACCTTCCGACAATATGCAGGTGAAAACAACAAAAAATAGACTGTAGCCTAGTGTTTTAACAGACTCAACAATCTTGTGCATAGGCTACATCTAAAAAACGATCTTTTTAAGCTATTTGTTATCTTAACTTTCAACTTCTAATATAACTTAATCCTATCACTTGTTGTGAAACAGTTGTGAAACCCTTACTGAAAAAGAACAACCTGGATGCACTGGTACTAAACAACTATAGGCCCATATCCAATCTACCATTCATGGGTAAAATAATAGAGAAAATTGTTTTTAACCAATTAACTGCTTTTCTAATCTCTAATAGCTATTTTGATAAGTTTCAATCAGGTTTCCGTGCCTACCACAGCACTGAAACAGCTCTTATTAAAGTTATGAATGACATAAGATTGAATTCTGATGCTGGCAAATCATCCGTCTTGGTACTTCTTGATTTGAGTGCTGCTTTCGATACAGTTAATCATTCTATACTACTACATAGACTGGAACACTGGGTTGGCTTTACGGGCATAGTGATCGACTGGTTAAAATCGTACTTACAACAAAGAAGTTTTTTTGTCGCCATTGGAAGACATACTTCATCACCAATGTCTCTGGATTGTGGGGTCCCCCAGGGCTCCATTCTGGGACCACTACTGTTCAATCTGTATATGTTGCCACTGGGACACATTATCGAGAATAACTCCATAAATTACCATAGCTATGCGGATGATACCCAGCTCTACTTATCTATGTCCCCAAATGACTATACCCCCCTTGAATCACTCTATCATTGCATGGACCAAATTAACAAATGGATGTCTCACAATTTCCTCCAGCTGAACACAGATAAAACTGAAGTAATTATATTTGGGAAAAGAGAGGAGAGACAAAAGATTGCTACTATCCTTGAAACGAAGGGACTGAAAGCAAGGGAAACAGTTAAAAATCTTGGGGTCCTCATTGACAGTGACCTAAACTTCAACAGTCACATGAAAGCTATTACTAAGTCTGCATTTTATCACATAAAAAACGTCTCTAAATTTAGGGGCTTGATGTCTAAACATGATCTGGAGAAGCTAATACATGCCTTTATTTCTAGTAAAGTTGATTACTGTAACAGTCTTTTTACTGGCCTCCCCAATAAAACCATTAAACAGCTTCAACTTGTACAAAACGCAGCTGCAAGGGTTCTTACAAAGACAAGGAAGTTCGACCACATTACTCCAATTTTAAGATCGCTGCATTGGCTCCCAGTAAGCTACAGAATTGATTTTAAGGCTATGCTACTTGTGTTTAAATCACTAAATGGAATGGGACCCACATATCTACTGGATATGTTTCAGCTGTATGCACCAACTAGGTCACTAAGGTCAACGGAGAAGAATTTGCTGGTGATTCCAAAAGTCAAAACAAAGTGTGGAGAGGCAGCCTTTAGCTTCTATGCTTCAAAGCTTTGGAACCAGCTTCCAGATGACATAAAAAATGCACCCACTATTGATAGCTTTAAATCTAGACTCAAGACAAAGCTGTTCTCAGATGCTTTCCCCTAGCTTAAATTACTTATTCTTATTATTTTTATTTTTTATTTAATTTGTTTCATTTTATTTTATTTTATTATTATTTTTACCTTATGTTTTATCTTAATGTTTTTAAATGCTTTTTGACTCTAATTCATTTCCTTCTTTCTTCCCTGTTTCCTTTCATTTACATTTGTTAACTTTGTGAAGCACATTGAGTTGCACCTGTGTATGAAATGCGCTATATAAATAAACTTGCCTTGCCTTGCCTTGCCTTGTTAACATAAGAATCAATTTAGCTTCTGACTTTCCTTCTAGTGCTTGTTTTTACAGATAATTACGGACAGTTTCAGGATAGGAACAACAAGGGAGCCGTCGTGGCAACGGTTTCTAAGCA
>NC_085877.1:19676123-19683623 GCF_034702125.1 Engraulis encrasicolus | reverse complement strand
TGTGTGTGTGTGTGTGTGTGTGTGTGTGTGTGTGTGTGTGTGTGTGTGTGTGTGTGTGTGTGTGTGTGTGTGTGTGTGTGTGTGTGTGTGTGTGTGTGTGTGTGTGCGACAATAGCCACTCCGCTAGTAATGAGCTGCTGCTCTCACACTGTGGAGGAGGAAGGAGGGAGAGAGAGAGAGAGAGAGAGAGAGAGAGAGAGAGAGAGAGAGAGAGAGAGAGAGAGAGAGAGAGAGAGAGAGAGAGAGAGAGAGCAGCAACGAATGGGTACAGTTCATAAGCAAAGCAAGAGTGATAGTGGCATAGTGGAGGAAGAAGAGAGGGGTAGAAAAAATTGAGGAGTGGAAAGAGAGAAGGTTATGAGATAATCGGTTGAGGTAGGGAGGCTACGCTGAGGTGTTGGTTAAAAAAAGGTAATTAGAACAGAATCAGAGACTGGAGGGAGGGAGACCATATTGTACATTTAAGAAGATGGAGGCAAAGAAAGATGGAGGCAAGAGAACAAGAAATGAAAGTGAGAGCTACAGAGGCAGACATTCAGAGATAGAGAAGAGATGGAAAAGCAGACTAAAGTTTTAGGGAGAGAAGGATAAAGTTGTGTTGCTGTAATTCAGTGGTTCTCAAACTGGGGGCCGGGACCTCTAGGTGGGTCACCGAGGTACTGCAGGGGGGTTGCGGACAAAAGCGGCATTGAATTGCAGAAGAACGGGAAATCCCCAGGTTAACAGCTAATGGCTCACATAATAACATAATTCGGTTAGTGACAGTATTCATTTTTATGGTTAATACAATTTGTAGATGTATTTGCTGTCCTGTGTATTTCTAACAAGATTAGTGGACAATAGTTTGTCTAAGTTTTGAAATCACTGCATTGCTTACTGTGTAGAATTGTTTAACAAATGAAAGCTCATATGGTAGGAGCACACTCTACTCAGACGATGTTTACTCTAAGTGCAGGCCAAATGAGTGTTAAATGAAAAAGCAAAAATATTCTTCTTAAGTCCAAGTGGGGGGTCCTCGCTGAAAAAGTTTAGGAACCACTGGTATACTTACTGTATCAGGAGGGAAAGGGAGAGAAAATGACGGACACAATGCCAACAAGAGAGAGACACAGACAGACAGACAGAGAGACAGACAGAACACCAGTGAGAGCTGCTGCGGCTGCCATTGTGTCAGGTTCTATCAGTGAGACAGACAGGGACAAAAAGACAGCATGCCAGGAAGAAAGAGAGACAAGAAAGATAGACAGACAGAAGGCCTGCAAGAGTGAGAGTTGTCCTGTCACTGTGTCAGTGCCTATCAGTGTGATGGTATCTGTCCCCAGTTTAAAAGCTCCTGGAAAACACTGGCTCCCTCACACACAAAACACTGCAAGCCTTCCCCCCAAACTCTGTCTGCCTGTCTGCCTGTCTGCCTTTCTATGTGTGTCTTTCTCTGTTGGTATTTCTCTGTTGGTCTGTCAATCGGTCTCTCTCTCTCTCTCTCTCTCTCTCTCTCTCTCTCTCTCTCTCTCTCTCTCTCTCTCTCTCGTTATCTGTGTCTTCGCCTCTCTCTCTCTCTCTCTCTCTCTCTCTCTCTCTCTCTCTCTCTCTCTCTCTCTCTCTCTCTGAAAACTCAGTGCTCAGGAGGCACTGAAGATTTTTAGATGACCCACCCATATACTGCACCAGGAATTCACTCTGCTACCCTCAGGGTGTCATTTTAGTACACTGCAGATTGAACAAATATAAAAACTCTTTTCTAACAACTGCCATAACAATGCTCAATGACAGATAGCAGCCATGTTACATAGTACACAGTTTTTGTGTTTGTTTGTTTTTTTATGTACAGTTCTCTGTTTCTTTTATAGTTCTATTTTGTATGCCCTGTCCTGTCTGTTTTGAATGTACGTATTGTCTGTGTTGCATGTGTTGTAGGCTATGTGTATGTTGTATGATAGGCAGTGACTGTTGAAGCCTAACTCAGATTACCCACCTGGGGACAATAAAGTGTACTCTACTCTACTCTACTACTCTACATTGCTCCTGCTCTCCTCTCTCCTCTAAGCCTCTGAATGACTGCAACCACCGCACACCACAGGCCCTCTCTCCCTCACTCTCTTCACTCCTCTCCCTCTCACTCTCGCCACAACTGCTCCGCTCTTTCCTCTAAACTCAGCACTTTTCCCCACATCCATAACAAATTAACTTTTTGACACATTTGATTATTGAGATAAATAGAAGCCTGTTATGTGCTGAATCGGCACTTTCAGGAGTTTGGGGAATCTTACATTGTTATAGTCTGAGCTGTTGATTTATATGAATTTGTGTCTCATACTCTTTTTTATTTTATTTTCTGTTTCTGCTTCCTGCTTATCCAAGTCCATCTCTCTGCTCATCTTTCTCTGCCGCTGCCGTTCTGTTTCATATTTGATTACTGTATTGAAATAAATGGAAGACAAAGCTGATTCACTGTAGTCTATAGTTTGAAGTCATCCTGTATATTGTCTCCCTCGACTGATGGACTGATGATATGTGTGTGTGTGTGTCTTCTTCTGTCTCTGAGTATCATCCATTGTTTGCTTATTCATCCCTCTATTTCAGGGTTTCTCAACAGGGGCTTCACAGCACCCCCGGGGGTTGTCAGTTGCAAATGGGGGGCATTAGTCTATTTTACTTTTAACACTATGGGTTAACACTGTGGGTTTACACTATTGGTAGGCTTATGATGATATGAAGGGAACGTTGGGAGGCCTGTAATGAGTTGAAGGTGTCTTTTGTTCAAAAAAGGTTGAGAACTACTGCTCTATTTGGTTCTTTCTCATCATCTACCTCTTTCTGTCTCTGTCTCTCTCTCTCTGTCCATCTTTGTCCCCTTTCTCTTGTTCATCTGTCTTTCTTTCTGCATCTTTCTCTTTGTCTCCTTCGATTCTTTCCCCTCTCTCACTCTGTCTCTCTGTTCAACTCTTTTTTATCACTCTTCTCCAACTCGCTCTTCCTTTTCTCTATGTCTTGCTCTTTCTATATCCGTCTGTCTCTCCATAACTCTTCCTCTACCCCTCCTCTCTGTTCATCTCTCTCTCTCTCTCTCTCTCTCTCTCTCTCTCTCTCTCTCTCTCTCTCTCTCTCTCTTCACCCATTCTCACCCCCCCTCTCTCTCCCTCTTCCCCCCCCCCCCTCTCTCTCTCTCTCTCTCTCTCTCTCTCTCTCTCTCTCTCTCTCTCTCTCTCCCCTCTCTCTCTCTCTCTCTCTCTCTCTCTCTCTCTCTCTCTCTCTCTGTCTATCTATCTCTCTATCTCTCTCTTTCTCTTCACCCCCTCTCACCCTCTCTCCCTCTCTCTCTCTCTCCTTCTCCATACCCCCCCCCTCTCTCTCTCTCTCTCTTTCTCTTCACCCCCTCTCACCCTCCCCTCTCCCTCTATCTCTCTCTCTTCATGTAGACTTATCCGTCGCTGAAGCCGCTGGCGTCGTGGACGAGGGACCTGTGTCAGCGTGTGGACCAGTTTGGCCGCTGGGCGAGTACTGCCCACCCCCCCGTGCTCTTCTGGCTCTCCGGGTTCACCTTCCCCACCGGCTTCCTCACCGCTGTGCTGCAGGCGGCCGCCAGGCAACTCAACGTGAGTGGGAACACAAACACTCACATGCACACACACACACACACTCACATGCATACACACGCACACACGAGCGCACACAGGTTGAGGAACATTTACAATACACACAGCTCTGTACTAATACAAACAGCCACACACGCAAGTTGAGCAACACTCATACACACACCTACAGGCACACACACACACACACACACCTTGCCCACCGGCTTCCTTACTGCTGTGCTGCAGGCGGCCGCCAGGCAGCTCAACGTGAGTCACGGGAAACACGCGTGCACACACAGTTGCACACACACACACACACACAAGTGGACGCAAGTTGAGGAACACACACGCACACGCACACAAGCACACGCAAGTTAGGGAACACTCACACAACTACAGGCACATACACACCTCCACCGCCAGGTTTCTTACTGTAGTACTCCAGGCAGCCGCCAGGCAGTTTAACGTGAGTGGAAAATGTGCACGCACGCACACGCACACACACACCATCCCCACTAGCTTCCTCACCACCGTACCGCAGGCAGCCGTCAGCCAGCTCAATGCGAGAAACACACACACACACACACACGCACACACGCACACACACACACACACACACACACACACACACACACACACACCCCTATACACAGACCTCTATACACCCTCACACACACACACACACCTATACACACAATATGCGAGGCCGCCAGGCAGCTCACTGTGAGGGCCAAACACACCGGAAACGCGCACGCACACACACACACACACACACACACACACACACACACACACACACACACACACACACACACACACACACACACACACCTTACCCACAGGGTTCCACACCGCTGTGTTGCATGCAACTGCGTTTGAGGGACACACACACACACACGCACACTTCCTCAGTAGTATGCTTCAGACAACTAACAGGCACCATGGATTAGACACACATAGTACATAGTATACCTTCCCTAAGAGCTTCCACACCACCATACTGTAAGAAGCCACAAAACGCCTTGCATGTACACACACACACACACACACACACACACACACACACACACACACACACACACACACACACACACACACACACACACACACACACACACACACACACAGACACACCTATACACACACACAAAAATATATGTGAGTGCTCTTTTTTGCCCCAGCTATGCAAACGTCCGCCAGGCAGCTCACTGTGAGGGCCAAACACACCGGAAACACACACACACACACACACACACACCTTCACACCTTCCCCACAGGGTTTCTCACCGCTATGCTGCATGCAACCGCATTTGAGACACACACACACACACACACACACACACACACACACACACACACTCACTCACTTCCTCAGTAGTATGCTTCAGGCAGCTCTCAGGCACCACACTTCTAAACACAATGTTATATGAGGCACACATAGTACATAGTATACCTTCCCCACCACCGTACTGTGAGAAGCCACAAAACGCCTCGCATGTACACACACGCGCGCACACACACACACACACACACACACACACACACACACACACACACACACTCACACACACACACACACACACACACACACACACACACACACACACACACACACACACACACACACAGTGAGAGACAGCGTGTAAATCATTAACCCCTGCCTGGTCTCCTCCACAGGTGTCTATTGACACTCTGTCCTGGGAGTTCATCGTGTCCACAGTGGACGACAACAACCTCCTCTATGCACCAAAGGTGAGTAAGGGCAACTCCGGATACTATTTAAATGTTATCACTCATGGGGCAGCTGTGCTGCAATGGTTAGGGAGTTGAACTGTAGATCACAGGGTTGCAGGTTCAATCCCTTCCTCCTTTCTTTACTGAGGGGCCCTTGAGCAAGGCACTTATCCCCATATTGCTGTAACCAATAGCCTGTAATATTTGTCACTTTGTATAAAACATCAGTTAAGTGTCATGTAATGCAATGGAATGGAATGGAATGGAATGTAAAGGCGTACAAACTGGATGGAGAAAGTACCTGAAAGAAAGGACCTGTGCTCCTATGCACCATGTGCTCCCAACGCAGTTGATTTTACAATATTCATTATATTGTATTATATTATATTATATTATATTATATTATATTATATTATATTATATTATATTATATTATATTATATTATATTATATTATATTATATTATATTATATTATATTATATTATATCATATCATATATTATATTATATCATATTATATTATATTATATTATAGAAAATTAGATTACTACATGTTCCTTTAAATTGTATTCCATAATGTATTATTGTGTTATTACATTTCTCACAAAAAAGCACAAAAGCAGCTTACCTACCTAGCCTTTCGTGCATGAGGTGTTGGTGTCGATAGCACATGCAGATGTGTGATTGCGGTGAGGAGGGAGTGTGTGTGTGTGTGTGTGTGTGTGTGTGTGTGTGTGGAGGGTTGAGGGCTGTGGCTGTGATCTGTGTGAGAGCAAAGGTACCTGAGATCACGTTGGCAAAGCAACAGGGAGAATCACAGCTATTCTTAACCGGGTGCCAGACACCTATACATGTACATCACAGGGCCCTGTGAAGTAGGCTTCACACACACACACACACACACACTTTTTTTTTCTCCACCCCTCTCTTTGCTTCCGTTGTTTTTCTGTTCAACTTCCCCGTTCCACGTTCATGTCTCTCATCCCCTCACTATTTCTATCTCAATTCAGTTCCTTCTTTATTGCCTTGTGTGTGTGTGTGTGTGTGTGTGTCTGTGTCTGTGTCAGTGTCTGTGTCTGTGTCTGTGTGTGTCTAATGTGTGTGTGTCTGTGTGTCTAATGTGTGTGTCTAATGTGTGTGTGTGTGTGTGTGTGTGTGTGTGTGTGTGTGTGTGTGTGTGTGTGTGTGTGTGTGTGTGTGTGTGTGTGTGTGTGTGTGTGTGTCTAATGTGTGTGTGTAGGAGGGTGTGTATATCCGTGGGCTGTACCTGGAGGGTGCTGGCTGGGACAAGAAGAACTCGTGCCTGGTGGAGGCGGAGCCCATGCAGCTGGTCAGCCCCATGCCCACCATCCACTTCAGACCCGTGGAGAACCGCAAGAAGATGGCCAAGAGTACGCAACCTGACCTTGTTATCACACCCTCCTACACACACACATTATATGGATATACACACTACACACTGTCCTACACACGCACAAACACAAATGCACACACACACACTTCAAACCCGTGGAGAACTGCAAGAAGATGGCCAAGAGTACGCAACCTGCACTTCATATCATTGCCACTCAGTGTTGCCAGATGGAAAATGCTGAATTATCGTACCAAAATCTCAAAATTATTGTTTTTGGGGGCTTTTTGGGAGGAAATGATCGTACAGGACCCAAATTGTTGTTTCAAGGCATCAAAAGGAATGGAATGAGAACTCTGAAATGATCGTACATCATGTTTTTTTATGGTACAAATATGATAATTATCGTACATCTGGCAACACTGTTGCCACTCTACAGCCGGGATGGGCAACTGGTGGCCTGGTGGCCTCACTCAGTGCAGCCTGTAGATAAAAACAATTTCAATTTGTGCCAGCATTTAATTACAGTAAGCATGAATATTTGGCTCTTTCTTTAAAACTCAACATTTGGTTGTTTATCAAGGACATAGTGTTAAAATTCCATGGCTTAGTAGTCATTTGGGTATAATAAATATACAAAATAATGTTATTTATGGCGTGGCCCTCCGATGGCGGTGATGAAAACTGTTGGCCATCTTTATCAAGAAAGTTGCCCATCCCTGCTCTACATTATACCTCTTCAGCATTCACACATTATTTTTTTGTCTTTCTCTCATTCCTATTTCTGAGTTCTCGACGTATGCAACATACCATTCCCTTTACTTCATCCGTCTGTCTGTCTGT
>NC_085877.1:19656123-19673623 GCF_034702125.1 Engraulis encrasicolus | reverse complement strand
GATGTAATGGTGGTGGTGCCCCCAACCCCAGATGAGAGGGAGGTTATCAATGTGTTTGAATTGTAAAATGGAATTGAAATGCCAGGAGAGTGGTACAGTACATTTGCATGTCAAATGCATGTGTAGACAATAGGCCTACCAAGGAGGTCTGCATTGATAGCCTATCTACACTACCTACAGCAGTGGTTCCCAAACTTTTTTCCTTGCGCACCCCCTTGTACATTTCAATGTGGTTCGCACACCCCCTAATCGAATGTTTTGGTGTACTTATGGGCACTCAAATATGGCTTCACTGCAAAAGTCATTGTACATTATGCAGAGTCATTTATGGAATCCTCATTTTCCAATAGACCTCAATATTACTAAAGCATACAATTCCCCATACAACTAAAAACTACTTAATTTTCTTTAAATCTGTATAGAAACACATATCCGCCATTGCTCAATTCAGCTCGCGCACCCCCTTGTGGCAGGCCACGCACCCCCAGGGGTGCACGCACCCCAGTTTGGGAAACCCTGACCTACAGCATCACAAAGCATGGCAGCATAACAATTTTAATAAGCTACACATTTGTGCTGTCTATGATTCCAAACCAATTTCATTTCTGTAGCCTACTGGAAATAGTGGTGCATTTGTGAGTAGGAGAATGAGAAGGGGGCTATCTATGTGTTTGAACCGGAGGGACAGGGTGAGAGAAAGGGAGAAAAGCTGTCACGCTTTTGAATTTCATTATATACAAAATATAGTAAATAGCCTCACTTGTCTGCAATACTACATCACTCAGCATGAAAACATGCTGTGCATGGTTCTCTTACATGATTAATGTAGGCCTATATGTCATTCTGGTCTGGAAACAATGTTTTTTTAAGCTTACAACAAGCAGGTAATTCATTCAAGTGGATGGAAGGAGATATGGCAGCTAAACTTGTTTTAAACATGGCACCAGTCTTACTTTACACTGCTGGTCAACCTAAGCAAGTAAAATGATGTCAGGTGGGTGTTAGTGAGTAGGCTACTAACAGCTACTTTACTGGATTTCATTGCTTGGCATACTTGGCTAATGTTAGCATGCTAACTAGCGATTTCTCAGATCAAAAGCAAAGCTCTTTTTCCCTCTAATTCCAAACAGTAGCCTCATAACTATTAGGCTTTACATTACCACAAACGGTTTCTGATTAAACCACATACTTCCAAAACACCCTCTGCAACTCCTGCATCATGCAATGACTGGTTTAATGAGAACATAACAATTCTCCACCCAGCAGAGCAGCTTTGCTGTTCTCGCTTGCCCTCTGTCTCTCGAATGAGTCTCCAAATTGAAAATAGACCGCACGCTGTCACTCGTCCCGCCCCCTTTCTCAGGACTGTCTGTTTATTGGTTCACAGACTTCCCAGAGACAGTTGAAAGCGATATTACTATTGGCTGAGGGGCGCTTTGCCGTGAGGAG
This sequence comes from Engraulis encrasicolus, assembly GCF_034702125.1. Classification (NCBI taxonomy): domain Eukaryota; kingdom Metazoa; phylum Chordata; class Actinopteri; order Clupeiformes; family Engraulidae; genus Engraulis; species Engraulis encrasicolus. The sequence continues at coordinate 19,672,174 of NC_085877.1, read as the reverse complement.
CGCTTTCGCCACGCTTTGTTGATTGCGACTTCATAAAAAAAACCTCCATATCGCAAAATTACGCATCGGAGAGCGCCATTTCGGCGCCCCTTCTTCACATTGCGCTCTAGGCGACCGTCTAGCCGGCCTATGCTTATAACCGGCCCTGATTGTAACATACTGTAGTGCAATATACTGTTAAATTACACTGAGACAAAAAAAAACACTGGGACTGAAAATTCCCTCGCACACAATCCCAATCTCTCCTTGCAAGTATCTGTCTTTGTCTCTCATATTCTCTTCCTTTCTTCCGTTAAATTCATCAGTTTGATTGGCATGACAAATTGGCTGCAGAGGTACATTTGTAATAAATGAATAATCTAGTAGTAGGGAATGGATCGCACTCAATTTTTCTTCTTTCTTGTGGTTTTATTTTATTTTATCTTTGCAGGGACTGACATGACAGACGTTTCGGCTGCACAGAGCCTTCTTCAGTGTCACTGAAGAAGGCTCTGTGCAGCCGAAACGTCTGTCATGTCAGTCCCTGCAAAGATAAAATAAAATAAAACCACAAGAAAGAAGAAAAATTGAGTGCGATCCATTCCCTACTACTAGATTACTTCAGAGACGCACCAACAAGACGGAAGAGCGCGGTGTGTGGAAGATAACCTCATAATAAATGAATAATAAAAAAAAAGAATTAAAAAAGTACTAGTAAGATAGTACTATATAAAAAACAAATATTCTCTCTCTCTCTCTCTCTCTCTCTCTCTCATATGACTCAGGAGAGGATTTAGCCACACCATCCCTGTGGAGCAGATGCAAACTTAAACAAATGTCCTTCTCTCCTCTCTCCTCTCCTCAGCTGCTTTGTCACTGCATATTTACTGACCAGATCTATGTATCCAATTTCACAGTCTACCGTACCCTCTCTCAACTCTTCTAATTTCAAAGGGGTTTATTTTTTATTTATTTTAGCTGTGGGTATTGAGTCATCTAAAACTCCAGACGTTACTCCAGCTGTCTGAATGTCTGCTTTTGCAGAAACTCCCTATACCCCTCACTCAACACACGCACGCACACACACACACACACACACACACACACACACACACACACACACACACACACACACACACACACACACACACACACATTGAACATCTTAGTGAGACAGAGACCCTTCGAAAACACACATTCACTCTCTCGCATACAGAGAGAGAGAGAGAGACAGGGAAAGATAGAGATTGAGGCAGCCGCACACAGGCCTATGTACAGTACCGTATGAGTCTCTGTCGTCCAGAGCCCAGTACACTCCAGGAGTGTGAGAATCAAATCAAGACAACAAACGGCTTCTAGACTGGTGAGAAGGAGACAGAAGAACAATGGAGTCGATTCAGAACACTAATAAAGAAAAGAGTACGGGAAAGGAGAGGCGGGGTGAGGAGGAGGGAGGAGGGGGATGAGAAGAGTTCCCCATGTACTGTAAGACACGAGAAGAGAGGAGGTTTGGAGAGCAGAGCGGGCATGAAGTAGAGACGTGAAAGGGTTAAGCAGCTCAGAGTGGCATGCATTCATGCACCGCTCACTCACTGTCCTGTGTGTGTCTGTGTGTGAGAGAGAGATGAATTGAATAGCTTCCCTTACTGTATGGCAAAGCCCCCCCCCCTCTCTCTGTTCTGAATGATAGGGTGTGTGTGTGTGTGTGTGTGAGAGAGAGAGAGAGAGAGAGCTCATACAGTAAGGGTTTCTATGTGGCCCTGTGTACCACTGTATTGCTTGTCTCTGTGCTCATAGCAACACGTCGAATTCAAATTCAAATAGACCTCCCAAGGCCCCCATTGTAATCAGTGTAGTCCTCAAGATCTGAAAACTGTGTGCCTTGGTGGGAAAGTGTGTGTGTGTGTGTGTGTGTGTGTGTGTGTGTGTGTGTGTGTGTGTGTGTGTGTGTGTGTGTGTGTGTGTGTGTGTGTGTGTGTGTGTGTGTGTGTGTGTGTGTGTGTGTGTGTGCAGGAGTGTGTGTGCGTGCAGGAGTGTGTGTGAGAGATTGTGTGCGCGTGACAGTGTTTGGGTGTGGGTAAAGGGTGTTGTGTGGCCCACCTCATCCTAGATTGTAATAAGTGAACACAAATTCTGTTGAGTGTTTTGTTAATTTGTCAAGTTTTCCCTCCCACCTGAGAGCACACATGTCTGACTGTGAGAGATGAATAGAGGGATTTCACAAGTCCTACTCTGACCTCTGAATATGCTTCACTCCAAGACCACAACCACCCGAGTTGCCAATTAGTGAGAATAGAAAATGTCATTCCCGTTTTTAGAATAACCCATTCTCAGATGGCAGTCTGTTGAGTTGGTTATATCAGATCACAGATTATATCTGATCTTGCTGGCTTTGAATAGACCGCAGAGAAATTATGTGGGTGTTTTTTTCTTCCACACCAAGTACCAACGTTTCCTCCAAGTGCTCCTACGCGTTTCCGAGGAAGTCGGACTGTGTGCTGGAGGAAGTCGCGGCGCGCTATTCCCAAATGTTTCCCGGAAAAGATGAAGAAATTGTGGGAATTTTTTGGGAAGTCACTGCCTCCTGTGCTTTCCCTAGGAGTGAGGGAGGCGGGGCACCTTCGTCCAAGACTCGTCCACCGAAAATAACCTGCATGCGAGGGAGAGAGAGGGAAGATACTTCTAGAGTAAAAGTGAGAGGGAGAGAGGGGAAAAAGGAGAGGGGAGGAGGAAGAGGAGAGGATGGGCACCCCAAAAAGCAGAGAGGGACAGAAGACGAGGTTGAACGGAGTGTCTGCGTTGCAAGGGAATATAAACTGCGCAATTTTCGACTCCTCTCCACCGCTTTTGCCTGCGCTTGCCAGCCTTCACAGAACCGCCACACGACTCCTGGACATGCAAACAACATCCGTGCAGCTTGTGAGGATTTTACCAGGCGTTCACTGCTGGACGACGTTTTGGACAACAAGAACATTGCGTGGCTGGCTATCGCTGCGACATTGTCTTAATTACATGGCAAATCCCCTGGAAACAACTGACAGAAGAGAGCCACTGTAACGGTCACTGCTTCACATCTTTGCGTCGGTTTCATAACCCGTGTGCGTGTGTGGAAGTGTACCCGCTCGCCTCTCGTTTCTAACATGCGTATCGATTTGGAATGCGTAATTAAACCTTCAAACATGCCCACGTTCGTGTTGCGTGACTTGCCAGGCGTCCATTTGGATGCGTAGAGGGGAATGCACACCGCGGCTGTCTTTTTGGATGGAGCACTGAACATACTAACGTTTTGGAAAACCGTCAAACGGGCACCTCCCAGCCACGCTCAGCTTTTTGGCATCAGGTAAGGAGGCGGCAAAGCACTTTTTACACTTCACACATCAGCATGCCAATAACAGGTAGGCTACTCGTCGGTATCTTACTACATGATGCGCTCCGCATCTTGTCAACATGCAACGTTCTGGTTTTTACATCCGATTAAACCCAGCCATGTTGGTGCGCACATTGATTAATGCTATGTTCGCGTGCCTAATCGCATCAATTAATTGGCAGTATGAATCCCCAGCTCCTTAATAAAATGGAGTCCAAACACACAGGGTCCGCTTTGCACCCGTTCATTCAAACTAACTCTGCGCCAGAGATTTTGGAGAGGTGTAGGCTACCCAACATTCACAGTTGGCGTGATAGTGTGTCGGCTGTGAAATGTGTAGAAACTTGCCCCCTGTCTCTAGCCAACAGCTTCCAAGGAAACTGATGAGCTCATTCAGTTACTCCGGGTTTACGGGAAGCGAGTAGGAGTTCGGGGAGATGATGCGTTGCAAAATCTCTACTAGCGAAAGCCCACGCTTTTCTCGCAATGGAAATGACGGCTCTCGCACAGTCATATCGGCTTACAAATCGGTTATCTGCAAACACGATTTGTTTTCTGTACAAGTGCGTTGAGTATGGTGTTAACATGTTCAAGCTTCTTGGTGTGTGTGTGTTAAATAATTATTTTCTGAGGTAATCGCGGCCATTGAATGGAACTGTGTGCCTGTGCTGGTCAAACAGATGGAGTGTCGCGTTTTCTTTCTGAAGTGTCATGTGGCGAAGTTGTGGCGGGTTCACAGAATTTCCAGGAAGAACGTTTGAATTTTTTCTCTGTTTTTTTCCTCCGTCCTCCACTCCTCTCGCTTTCCTCTCTGTCACCGCCCCCTTGCGTAGTAAGCGTTATGCCCAAAAACAAACACCAGAGGACGCCCCAGCTCTACAGCTTGACGATTTGGGCTTTCCAGAGGCTTCCAAAATTAAATGACATAAAAATAATAGGGATGATAGTGAGTCACAATCATCCTTGTGGTGAGCTATGGTAAATCCACAAACTACCACAGTTTAGACGACATTAACCAACACACCAAGGCACCATCTTGACCAGAGCCTAAGATAGGCTCAAGTCAATACCATAATACTTTGAACAGACAGGGGAAAAATGATGAAGGAACAAGTCTAAAGCTACTGATTACAGTGGGCATTGGCAACCTTGCTTGCAGAGCAATAAATGCATGCAGTATTGATAGAATGAGAGCCAGGCTGAAACAGAACAAATAATGCACTGCAAAGAACAACCCTTTCTCTGAAAGCGTGATGTCACATATAGGCTATAGCAAGCCAAGACCGGTGAATTTGAGACGAAGACAAGACGAAGAATGAAGGCAATCAACACTAGCAAGACCAAGACCATGAAATAAGCATCTTTAACCCTTTTGTGGAGAGCCTCTGTTATGACATTATTCGGTAGCGCTTTACTTGACGCCGGTGTCATAAGCATGTCATTACAGTGTCATAATAGTGTCATGGCACTGTCATAGATAAGTCATAAACATTATGTCCATGTCATAAACCTTTTAAGACACTTTTGCCATAGCCGAATGTCACTTAAGGCCAACAGTCATAAAATGTTTATGACATGGACATAATGTTTATGACACATGCATAATGCATGCACTATTATGACACTATTATAACACTGTAATGACGTGCTTATGACACCGGCGTCAAGTAAAGTTTTACCCATTATTCTCACCAAAATGGTGATGGCATTGTCTTTTTCTAAAGACTGTTGCTGATGTCACAGCAATGTTGTTATGATTTAATTAAGCATTTTCAGCAAATAGTGAATAGGAGCTCCATCTGCATGAAAAGGCTACAATTGATCTCAGCCACCATTGGTTGTAGCCCAGTGGAATGATCTAATAGTCACTGAAAAAAACTTTACTACCATATCCTACACATACACCACTATGACAGTCCACATAATAGGCTACATTACGACGTGGTCATTGCCAATCTGGTAACATCATATTTATATCAGGAGCCGTGTCCTGCAGGGTTAAGACCAGGGCTTTGAACCGTTATTTTTTTCCAAACGTTCCGTTCCGAACAGAAACGGAATTATAACGTTTCCGGTTTTGAGTTCCACCAATAAATTGACGTTCCCGAACCGGTTAGAACCAAAAAATATTGTTCCCGGAAAGGTTAATTTCGTTCCTGTCAGCTGATTACTCCCCATAGGCCTAACTGATGTTAACCAAGAAAGACGGAAGTGCAAATGAGTCAGCCTACATTCCAAACTGTTTATTCAAGCGGATGAAAAGAATATCCTCCAGAATTTTGTCATTCAGGGACGACCTAAGCGGAGAAGCAGAGAATAAACCTCAATTATGAAAATGTGCGCTCTACGCTGACTTGGGTCACGGGGAACACTATGATGGACATTGTGAGTTTGTGCATATTTGAAGCGGCCATGGATGCCCAATAACGCCGAAACATTGTCGGTGCGCTTTACACGCGCTTCCCTGCAATGTCTTACAATAATGCAATGCAAACTCTGTCCTTTTGTATGACAGTGGTTTCTCTTAATTAAGATGTGGAGTGAAGACTTTGTAATCTACAGCTCTCTCTCCATTCAGTCAGAGAATGTCTGATGTCACACAAGACGTGAACCTCAGCCGTCATGGTAACGTGCGCAGGAAAATAATTACTTTTTTTTTTAGTTTAAGGAACGGTATTAACCGGTATTAACCGGTTACCATTATTTTTTAAATTTTTAAGTGTTCCCGTTCCAGAACATAAAAAATAATAACGTTTCCGGTTTCGTTTCTGTTCCCTGTAAAATACAAAAAGTTTCTGGTTTTCGTTTTCGTTCCTTGAACCGGTTCGAAGCCCTGGTTAAGACATCCAATTCTGCCAGCTACACTGCTACTACGTTGGTTCGTTGTGATGGAGAATAGAGAGCAGGTGTAGATACAAGTCTGATGGATTTCTACACCTCCTTTCAGAGGAATGAGAAATGGCCGTGTCGTCTACAGTACAAAGTTGTCTATTTACTCTTGCAGTGTGCTGACTGTGACTCTGATGAGTGTTCAGAGATGAGTGCTGTTGATTCTACATCGGAGCCAGTGGTCCAAGCTGGGCAGCGAAGGAGAAAAGATTCTGCTCCTCTGTCTCTGGACACTTGCTCTGATTCTCCCCAGGCCGGCCGCTGTAAAAGCAGACCTCCCAGAAGGGGCCTGCAAACTAACCCTTGAAGAAGAGGTCCTGGCTGCAAGCTAAACCTTCACCATTGTCTCTGTATGAGACACTGCTACTGGGGTCTGTCCTTCCCCTGCTCACCATGGCCATGGGATGGTAATGGATTGGAGATGGATGGATTACATTTTATATAAGTGTTTCTCAACGGGGGCACTACAGCCCCCCAGGGGGCGGTAGGGGGACGTTGAGAAGGAGACAGCTGAGAAGAGGGGTGCTGAGTTGCCATTGGGGGTCATTAAGCTATGATTTTTTTTTGATACTAAGGTGAGTGTGGCAGGCTTAAAGTATGATGAGATCAAGGGGGTTTTGGGAGACTTATGATGCTGCCAAGGGGGCGTTTGTTCGAAAAAGGTTGAGAACCACTGTTTTATAAAGGTCAAGGAGAAACCCCATCTTCTGCAACTCTAGACTTGCCACGCCATCCTCTTCATACTGTTGATCCCTTTTCATGCGATGAACGTTGTGAGGGTTATTGTAGTTGCTCTAAGATCAAGCAACCTGTTAGTATCAGAACGCCTTAACATTGTGTGGGACTCAGGTCATGGCATTGTGAAGACCATACCAATGCTAGATAGCTGTGTAAACCCTCTTTTATATGTCAAGTCAAGTGAGGTCAAGTCGGCTTTATTGTCCATTTCTTTACATGCACTGGTCATACAAAGAATTTTAAATTATGTTTGTTACTTTCCCATGCAGACATAGACTTAAGGTGTGGACATAGACAATTTAGACATAGACAATTAGACATAGACAGTAAGCATACATTCCACCTAAAGTACCTATACAATACCCATACAGACATATAAAGTGCAAGACCGTGCAACAGCAGACATGCATAGAACGTATATTAAAAAGAGGTAGTGTTGTGCATTTCTAGTGCATATCCATATGCTTGGTCATTTCAGAGATGTTTCCAACACCAGAGGTGTCAAAAGTGAAAGCAGAAGCAAATCCATGGCATACGTACTGTCTAGACTAGTGCTTCTCAATGGGGGCAGCACAGCCCCCCAGGGGGTGTTGGGAGCTCCAGGGGGCGTTGAGAAGGCTGAGAGCTGAGAGGGGGCGGTGCTTAGTTGCCATTGGGGTGTATTAGTCCATTTCATTTTTTAATACTAAGGGGAGCGTTGTCAGGCTTATGATGATGTCAAGGGAGATGGGAGGCTTGTGATGAGGCCAAGGGGGCGTTTGTTCCAAAAAGGTTGAGAACCACTGGTCTACACCATTACATAGTTGTTACATCAGTTATTCCAGTCTACCTATTTAGGTAAATAAACTGTGTTGCTACTGAAAACAAAACAAAAAAAACCTGCCACACATTTGATCCAACCATCTCAGAATCAGCTGATTGTAAGACAGGTACTGTAGTCTACTTTAACTGGAAGGAAACAGTAACATCATTTTACTTCTACTTTTGACACCTCTTCCCAACACCCAAAAGAGCCAAAGGGAAAAACTTTCTAAAATGTTAGAAGGTTAGATTGAGCTGCTTGACCTTGCATATGATAATATACTATATTGTCAGTTTACACCGAAATTCATTTTGCATCCCTGAGCAAGACTCTTTTAAGACAGGACATACACATAACATCACATCACAAGACTATTGCACAACTGACAAACACAGAGGAAACAGGCCTACAGACATACATGCATACATACCTGTACATTACATACAAACCACATAAGACACTTTTTACACTATACTTTGTGTAGCTCTGCTCGGCCGTGGGTCTGGCCCCCTCCTTCCTCTCTTATCTCTCAGTCTCTTTGCCATTTCTGTCACACACCACAGTGACGGAATTACATGTTCTGCAGAGCTCTGATAGAGAGTGAGGTAACCACTACACTCTGAGTGTGTGTGTGTGGCTGGGGGTTGGGGTTGGAGGGTAAGCAAAAAAAAACATTGTAGCATATTCTCGGCTTATAAATAAAAAGGGAAAAAAGGGCACACCTAAGGTTTGTGTGTCTTTTGGACCTTCATCAGAACAGAGTGCAGATGGCATTGTTTAGAAGTCTCCACGAAATCCAGCACCTTTTCAACAGAGCGGCCGGTGACCCTTCACTAGTATATTCTTAGCTAAAATATTTTTGTGAATGAAGTTGTATGAACTATTATTCCTTAACCTCATGAACATAGCATATTTTCTATTTCTCACATGCCGTATGCATACACTTTTTTATTAGAAGAAAAGACATGTTTGTACATAAGAAACATGGACAAATAGTAAAGCACTAACATAAAATCCAAAACAAAACAACAACAGGCACAAAAAAGAACAAGGACAAAAAAAACAAAAAGCATACACACATTCTAGACATACACTTATAGAATTGGTAGGACGCTGGTTTATCAGGATAATCAGGCTTAGCTATGGTGCTCATGGTCCATGCATGCTGTGCTTGATGCTGCTGCTGCAGATTCTGCTGTGGCTGTATCTCTCCACTCAGGGCTGAACTGGGGGAGAAATAGGGCCTGGGTACTTTTGGCTGAAAGGGGCCTCTCATAATTAGTGGTGCAGAATTGACTCACCGGTGGGCCTCGTACCCTTGTACGACCCTATTTTCAGATTTATTATTTTACATTTCTGTAAATAGGGCCCCACAAGGGTGCAGGGCCCACTGGGAAATGCCCGGTATGCCTGATTGGCCAGTCCAGCCCTGTCTCAACTTCCTTGTAATCAGGCCTGCGGACACACATTCTAGACATAAACTTATAGAACTGGTGGGACGCTGGTTTTACAGAATAATCAGGCTTTGCTATGGTGCTCATGGTCCATGCTGTAGTTCAGTGATTCTCAAAGTGTGTTCCGGGGACCACTGGTGGTCCACGACAGAGCTCAGGTGGTCCGCAAGGGGATTTCTACATTTCAAAGACAAGCTAGCAGTAGGCTATATTTGTAACATTATTACAACGCTAAGCATAGCTGAAGTCATATTTTCACCACAATAAGACAGGCTTGTAATGTGAATAAAAAGTAAATGATCTGCATCGAAATGAGTAGTGTCGAATTAGCACCCCTCAACTGTCAATTCAGCTACCAGGTGGTCCCTGAACATTTTGCGGGGGACAAAGTGGTCCTCAGTCTGAATATGTTTGAGAAAAACTGCTGTAGTTGATGCTGCTGCTGCTGCTGCTGATGATGATGATGATGATTCTGCTGCTATGGCTGTATCTCTCCACTTGCTTGTAATCAGGCCTGTGGACAGTGGGGGGACATCAAAGCTTGTAATCAAAGCTGATGCCATCTGCCTGCCGTCTTGGATGCAACCCTACCCCTCTGCCCACCACCTGCCACCACCAAATACAAACCCATGTATCTCTAAACACCATACTGGCACACGCACGCGCGCGCGCACACACACACACACACACACACACACACACACACACACACACACACACACACACACACACACACACACACACACACACACACACACACATACACACCAGGGGTGTAGTCTACGTAGAACGCAGGTATACGCAGTATACCCACCTCAAAATTTCAGGGATTTCAGTATACCCACCTAAAATGTATTGGTCCATTATTTAGAATAGCACAAATATATACGTACAGTATACCCACCTCAAAAAATGCTCAAATATACAGTATACCGACCACAAAAAAGTAGACTCCACCTCCACGAATGACACACACACACACACACACACACACACACACACACACACACACACACACACACACACACACACACACACACACACTGCACATACAACCAAACACAAAGCCCTGTCTCTTCTCTCTTTAGTCAAGTCAAGTCTATGTAACAGGAGTTTGAGATTGCGTTTGACAAGTCTCCAATGTGCAGTTTAACTAAAACATTTAAATAAGACATTGACAGTAATCTCTCTCTCTCTCTCTCACTCACACACACGCACACACACACACACCACATTTACTACTCGGTATGTCCCGCAGAGCCAAAAGCCAGCACTACATTTTACAGTATGAGTAGAAGTAGAGTGGAAATTGACATTATAAGCTTGCAGCCCCTTTGTCTGCACCTCTATTGTCTGGTGGCTAAATCTGTCACTTTCCTGTTATGCAGGCCTTCAACTTCATTTCAACTTCTAACAAAAACACAATAGGTGAATTTATATTTCCAGTGAATGAAAATTGTGTTCTTGAGTTGAGCGTAAAATACCACAATTAAAGGGCAACTCAATTTCAATGTACTGTTGTATTGCTCACGCTACCCTTGACTTGTCAGTACCCGGTGACGCCACATTTTTTGGCTCAGCCCTTTCCGAGATATGAGCTATTCTAATGGGGGCTACTTTTGTTTACATTTCAATTTTTTTTTTTTTAAATTCCCAAAAACATCCAAAAGGTTATGCAACATCAGCAGACAGCTATCAAACAGTGATACCTAGGCCTATGCTCATATAAAAAAAAAATATGTAAACAAAAGTTGCCCCCATTAGAATAGCTCATATCTCGGAAAGGGCTGGGCCAAAAACTGCGGCATCACTGGGTACTGACAAGTCAAGGGTAGCGTGAGCAATACAACAGCACATTGAAATTGGCTGGAGTTGCCCTTTAAGTTGAACTATGAATTAATTGAGAAATGATCAGCTGTATGGTGAGCAATGTGGATGGATATGAATGAGAGTGAACCTTGAATGACCTGGCGCTGAGGTTTTGCTGGCTGCAGGTCTTCAACTTAAACACTAGATGGCGACACCTGAACAGCCTTTGCAAACCCAAGACAATGCGAGCCCATACCATGTCATATGCAGAGACAGTTTAATGTGCTTCAGAAATGATCTAAAAGCTAGTACATTTAAAAGCACAGTAGATGATACACGAATGAAAGTATACAAAATAAAAGGATTGGAGTACTAGAGAATAAGACATCTACCGACATTTGACATCTGCTCAAACATAAGCCTCATATTGTGATTGTTGGGTTAGGGTAGATTTGTTCATTTGTCGGATCCCCATTAGCTGTTAATAAACAGCTTGCTAATAAATTTCACTTTATCAATATAAACATCAACCATCTTAAAATATCTCTTTCCTAAAATATCTTGACTTGTTTTTTTTTTTAACTGGCTTTAGAATTTATTTGAGAATGAATAACATGCAAGTTTCCTGACCTGACTGCTGATCTGAAATGTTGTGGTGATAGTGTTGACATCTTAGCAAGTATGAGTTTGGCGGCCCACATTTCCTGTGACGCCGTACCTTATTTCCCAACCTGGAAACCTTGGACTGGGCAAGCTGACTATCTCTTGAATGTCAAATCAACCTCTGATATGTAGCCAGTGAAAATCGAGCATTTCCAAAGGCAGATGCACTAGTTCTGTCACTGACCCCACTACAGTAGTAGTATATGGATCAATGATGTATGAGTAGCACATGTCAGGGTGGTGCCACCACAGCTAATGCCACTATTGCATTGAGCCCACTAAGTGAAAGTGAAAGCCCATTGGGAAACTCCAACTCCCATTTTCATTGTGACATAGCACTCCACAGCACACAAGTGAACACTGCACACTGCACACAACAAAATTGCATGTATGCCTCACCCGTACAAGGGGGCAGCCCTCAATGGCGCCCCTGGGGAGCAGTGCGGTGGGACGGTAACATGCTCAGGGTACCTCAGTCATAGAGGAGGATGGGGTAGAGCACTGGTTGATTACTCCCCCCACCAACCTGGTGGGCCGGGAGTCGAATCAGCAACCTTTGGGCTACAAGTCTGACACCCTTAACCGCTTACCCATGACTGCCCACTAGTATATGAGGTCAGAGGAAAGGGTGGTCTGATGGATTTGAGCTTCGACCAGTAGCATGTAGACATTAGGTAGATGTGTGTTCAGACCGCCCTCTTTGAGGATTTTCCTCCAGTCCTTCTAGAACTCCCATAGAACTATCCTGCAAAGTGCTTGTGACATTGTATGACAGCTCACAATTTTTACAAACATGTTAATAGTGTGAAACAGCTGTGTGACCTATAGCAATAGCATTTGTGTAGCACATTATAGAAATATAGAGAAATATTGAGGCTCTGCCCTCAGGGCCCCCTTGACTCCTGGACCCTTGGGTCTGGGCCCAGTAGGCCCTTGCAGTAATCTGCAGAGGTGGGATCAAGTCACTAATGTGCAAGTCAGCCTCAGTAAGTCTCAAGTCTTACCACTCAAGTCCGAGTCAAGTCACAAGTCAAGACACATTTGACCCAGTCAAGTCCAAGTCCAAGTCCAAGTCGTACCCAAGCCAAGTCAAGTCCAAGTCTCTTTTTTATTCTTTTTCAATTTTTTCCATTTTTAACCTGTCTTTGAGGATACTACAGGCATGGCTTATCTGACTTTTCAATTCTGCAAGTCACCTGAAGAGGGCGCCCTCTGCTTAGTCTGCTCCTGCTGTATTGTTTGCCTAGTCAGCTCTCTGTGTGAACAGTGAGAGAGTGCCTGAGCACATTCCTCACCACACATGTGCAAAGACATTGCTTTCCTTTCAGTGTGTGTGTGTGTGTGTGTGTGTGTGTGTGTGTGTGTGTGTGTGTGTGTGTGTGTGTGTGTGTGTGTGTGTGTGTGTGTGTGTGTGTGTGTGTGTGTGTGTGTGTGTGTGTGTGTTGTTCTGCATGCACATTGCTTTGTGTCCGGTGTGTGTGTGTGCATGTGTGTGCATGTGTGTGTGATGTGTCTGCATTTAAAAGTTTACAAAAGACACACATCCACCTCTACAGTGAGCTGTGTGTGTGGGCGTGAGCATGAGGACCCCTGTCAGTCAGGAATGCTGATAGGCTGGCAGGCATGTCCGTCACACGACCGGGTCACAGAGTTTGTCCAAGCCTCACAGCAGCCAATCATAGAGCCCCCTATGCCCTTGAGTGACATGAGCGATGACCAATGAGATTGCAGACAGGGTGAATTATTGCTGTGACTACTGTGTTTCAGAAATCCATCAAGGTCAATCAGCAACCACACCCACACACCATGCACACACACACACACACACACACACACACACACACACACACACACACACACACACACACACACACACACACACACACACATACACATACAAACACATACAAACACACACCTACACACACACAAAAACACACACACACACACACACAGGACACAAACCAATGTGTATGCAGGGCAACACACACAGGCACACACACACACACACACACACACACACACACACACACACACACACACACACACACACACACACATCCTATGATGATCAAGTCAAGAGTGCAAAACAAAGCACACCAGCATTCCGGCGTCTTGACAAATGATGTCATTTTTGTTGTCATTGTCGTCGCCATGGTAATTGCCTTCCTCGTTAAGCATAATTGTCCTTGTGTCTTAAACACATCCTGTGCGCTTGTAAACACAAGTTGACAGATTATGTCTCTGTGTCACCGCACAAGATCACTCTTGCATCCCTCGTTAACTACCATAACGACATCGCAGACACACACACACACACACACACACACATTCTATAATGGCATGAGACACACACGTGCACACACACAGACGCAGACTTACACACACATTCTATATATAATGGCATGACACATACACACATGCGCGCACACACACACACACACACACACACACACACACACACACACACACACACACACACACACACACACACACACACACCATAATGACTTTATGGCTTAAATGACTGTCATTAGTTTTGGAGTCGACTTGTGTGTGTGGAGCGTAAGCTGACACATAGCGTCTGTTGTGTCATTGTGGCTGTTGTCGAAATGATTTTCCCCTTCAGTTGTAATGGGCAAGTGCTAAGTGGCATCTGGAAGACTTTGTTGTCATCAGCCCATAAGTGACATAGTTTATGTTAGGGACTTTCTAACTGCCTTTTTACTCTGAAGTGAAGACAGCACTTTGTGTGGAAGTTGTAAAAATAATAATAAAATAAAAATGAACAGTCATTCTCCTAAATTGAATAAAAAAACTCAATATAATGTCTTCAGGGGACCAGGATACTATTCCAAGAACAAGGCTAAGTGATCATCCTAGCTAAGTTAACCTACAGGAAGTGGTAAACCTGCTAAAAGATATTCCACAGGTATCATTCAGCTAAGATAAAGAGGACTCCAGGCTCTTCTATTAGATGATTTACCACTCCCTCAAGATGAACTTAACCTGGATTACTGCTTGGCATGGTTCTTGGAATGTTCCCAAACTTGTCAAGATGGGAGGTGTTTGTTGTCAAGATGGGAGGTGTTTGTTGTCAAGATGGGAGGTGTTTGTTGTCAAGATGGGAGGTGTTTGTTGTCAAGATGGGAGGTGTTTATTGTCAAGATGGGAGGTGTTTGTTGTCAAGATGGGAGGTGTTTGTTGTCAAGATGGGAGGTGTTTGTTGTCAAGATGGGAGGTGTTTGTTGTCAAGGCTGAACTATCCAGACAGTGCTAGGAGGATCCTGGGAGGCACACTTTACTGCCACCAAACAAATATGGATAATAACACATAACAAATCAGAGGTTCTGCAAAGACACCTAGTTTATCATTGTTTCGGGGCTGTCGTGGCCTAGTTAAGGAGATGGGCTTTACATCAGTGGTTTGTAGGTTTGAATCCCACTCTTACCACTCTCTATCTCACTCTCTGGCTGAGGTGCCCTTGAGCAAGGCCCCTAACCCCACACTGCTCCAGGGACTGTAACCAATACCCTGTACTTAAAATGACTATACGTGTCTTTTGCTAAAAGTGTCAACTGAGTGTAATGTAATGCATTTCTCCCCCAGGCTTTCTAATGGGAAGTCATGCAGCCATGAGTCCATGTCCATCAGGCACCCCAACAGGCTGGGGCTCTGGGCTGACAACACACCTACCAACATGGGTGGACAGGTGAGGCATCCAGACGAATCACACACACACACACACACACACACACACACACACACACACACACACACACACACACACACACACACGCGCGCGCGCATGCAGGCCCAAAATATGGGCTCCTCAATGTATCATTAAGAGCATTTTACTATCTTAGTGGACACATCTGGCCCCCACAACGGTTGTTAGGTGTGTACACACACACAGATGCACGCACCCACACACACACACACACACGAGTGATTCTCTAATTCGCCTACACTTTTAAGTCCGTGGATTTTATTTGGCAATTCCATTAACTATTAACTGCATCCAATGATGTTTTGGACATTAGAAAACATTTATCTTTCATATAATACAGAAAGTGTAGACATAGCATTATTTCCCTCAGCAAGAATGAATATTTAATACTGGTTTTGGGCGTTTTCATGCCGTCCTGTTTTCCAAATGTCAGATTCAGTCTTCATATTAGCATGTAAAGAAACTTGTTTTGCCCAAGACGATTGCAAATGTTGATTCACAGTAATCATCACAATATGACAAAACTGTCAGAAAGACCACTGTCCTTTCCATTATACATGAAATTTGCCATTTTGTGTGTGTCCACGAAAACTGTGTTAACCGTGTCACGGTCTGAAAC
>NC_085877.1:19623623-19626123 GCF_034702125.1 Engraulis encrasicolus | reverse complement strand
GTCAACAAGACCAAGGAGGTTGTTGTCAACTTTCAGAGGGTCCAAAAACAACTGCCACCACTGACCATCGACGGTGATGCTGTGGAGAGAGTGAGCAGCACCAAGTTCCTTGGAGTGCACATCAGCGACGACCTCTCTTGGACCACCAACACTACATCACTGGCGAAGAAGGCCCATCAGCGTCTCTACTTCTTGCGCAAACTAAAGAAGGCAAGTGCTACACCCTCCATCATGACAACATTCTACAGAGGAACCATAGAGAGCGTCGTGTCCAGCTGCATCACAGTGTGGGGAGGAAGCTGCACGGAGAAAAACAGGAAGACACTCCAGCGTGTTGTGAACACAGCGAAGAAGATCATTGGAGTACCACTCCCCTCCCTGCAGGACATTTACACCGCACGCCTCACCCGAAAAGCACTGATGATCATCAAAGACACAAGCCACCCTGCACACAAACTGTTCAGCCTCCTGCCCTCTGGAAAGAGGTACAGGCGCCTCCGTTCCCGTACCACCAGGCTTGCAAGCAGCACGATGCATCAAGCAATCAAGATACTGAACACTCAACCCACTCTCCCTTCACTGTCAGCCTCTAGCCAGCCAGGCCACTGACAACGCTCCCCCCCCTCATCCCCACCACCATATCTGCGACTGAACATTCCACCTGCACTACTACATCTGTGACTGAACTTTCAACCTGCACTAACTCAAAACATACACATGCACACACACACACACACACACACACACACACACACACACACACACACACACACACACACACACACACACACAACACACACACACACACACACACACACACACACACACACACACACACACACATACACACAAGCACACTGCACTTTCTGCACTAAACCCAAACATACACACACTGACACACAACTCATACTCACACACATACACACACACACACACACACATACACAGGTACACACACACAGACGCACACCGCACTTTCTACCTGCACTAAACACACACACACACACACACACACACACACACACACACACACACACACACACACACACACACACACACACACACACACACACACACACACACACACACACACACACACACACACACACACGCACACAAAACACATACAAACACACACACACACACACATACTGCTGCTGGTGTATTTAATAAACCTTTTTTAATTATTCATTTTCTTCAAATGCTACTATTACTATGTCAGAACGCTATAAAGGACTTTTAGAAAAAGCACAACAAAATACCTCCTCTTAATGTATGTTCTCTACAAGTCTTCTGTTGTCCAGTCTTGCACTTTAAATGTCTGTATGAGCAATGTCTACGTCCATGTATGAGTACTGTCTATGTCTATACTGTCTATGTCCTTACCTAGATTAGTCTATGTCTGCATGGGAGAGCAAGAAACGCAATTTCAAATTCTTTGTATGACCAGTGCATGTAAAGAAATTGACAATAAACTTGACTTGACTTGCCTTGACTTGACTTGATACCATTGTGGAAACCTAGTTTGACTGAAATATGGTAGATATTCATTTTGTAAATAAAATGAAGGGGTGCCAATACTAACTGGCGGTGCTGTAAGTCAATTTATGTGGTACAACGGAAAAATTACTTATTTTGTACTCTCTACTGAAAAAAGTGAACCAGTTGCACATTCCACATACATTTTTTTAAATTATTATTACATTATTGATTTTTGGTATCATGAATTGATGCAGTATATTGTGACAATAAGTATGGCGATACATTGTTACGAGACAAAGAAGCTCCCGCTCAAGTTGAATTGCTTGAGGAAGGTCACAGACCGAAGCGTCGCAAGTAAAAACTTGCGAACAAATGTGAACAGTGTGCGGGAGCTTCTTTGTCTCTATACGTTGGTGACCCAGTGGATCCACTCCTACACACCTGGCAAAAGGAGGTATGCAAGAATCCTAAAAATAGATACATTTTTATGAATCATGACGTATATCGTGACAAAAGTACCGCGATAAATTGTTATGAATCATGACGTATATCGTGACAAAAGTACCGCGATACATTGTTATGAATCATGACGTATATCGTGACAAAAGTACCGCGATACATTGTTATGAATCATGACGTATATCGTGACAAAAGTACCGCGATACATTGTTATGAATCATGACGTATATCGTGACAAAAGTACCGCGATACATTGTTATGAATCATGACGTATATCTTGACAAAAGTACCGCGATAAATTGTTATGAATCATGATGTATATCGTGACAAAAGTACCGCGATACATTGTTATGAATCATGACGTATATCGTGACAAAAGTACCGCGATACATTGTTATGAATCATGACGTATATCGTGACAAAAGTACCGCGATACATTGTTATGAATCATGACCTATATCGTGACAAAAGTACCGCGATACATTGTTATGAATCATGACGTATATCGTGACAAAAGTACCGCGATACATTGTTATGAATCATGACCTATATCGTGACA
>NC_085877.1:19608623-19616123 GCF_034702125.1 Engraulis encrasicolus | reverse complement strand
GATCTCTCAAAAGCTACAGCACTAAGATACAGGTCTCGGTTACATTTTGCTGTGGTGTACTACGCCACTGGGTATTATTAGCCTAGTTATCATATTCTAATGTAAAGTGGTATAATTATGCAGAGACTTAAGCGGCTTCTACTTCTTATCCTTCTGAATTCCTGTGTCTTTGTGTGCCAATGGGAATGCAGTATCTCTCTCTTTCTCTCTCTCTCTCTCTCTCTCTCTCTCTCTCTCTCTCTCTCTCTCTCTCTCTCTCTCTCTCTCCCTCCCTCTCTCTCTCTCTCTCTCTTTCTGTGTGTGTGTGAGAGCGCCCGTGCATGTATGTATGTGTTTCTGTCCCGATGGCAGACTTCAGTGGCTGTTTGTTGTCATTCTCTGGTCTGCCTCCATTGCTCTCCTTCCCCCTTGACACACACTCTCTCTCTCTCTCTCTCTCTCTCTCTCTCTCTCTCTCTCTCTCTCTCTCTCTCTCTCTCTCTCTCTCTCTCTCTCTCTCTCTCTCTCTCTCTCTCTCTCTCTCTCTCTCTCTCTCTCTCTCTCTCTCTCACACACACACACACACACACACACACACACACACACACACACACACACACACACACACACACACACATCTTTGTTGTTGTTCTGTCGCTCGGCTGCCTCCGCTGCTCCTCTTCCCCCTTGATAATGTCGTCGCGGCGACAAGTAGCCTAGTTACGTCTCCAAGGCGACAAGACCCATTCCGCCCCACGTGTGCTGATGTCATAATGACTGCTACTCTACTCTGCACAGACACTTCAAACAGCTCTCTCTCTCCCTCTTTCTCTCTTTCTCCCTTTCTTTCTCTCTCTCTCTCTCTCACTCTCTTTCTGTCTCTTCATCTTCACCTGAGGAAAGCGCTTTCACACACTAACCTAATTCCTTAGAAATAATAATATATGCCTGTCTTGTTCTTTTATGTCCGTGTGTATTTCTGTATTTCCGGCACTTGCATGTACATTACAAACACACATGCAGCTTTTCCAAACTGAAGTGTGTGTGTGTGTGTAGGGGTGAATACATTGTAATATTTTCAGCATGTTTATGTCATATTTGCACACAAGTGTGTATGTATGTCTGTGTGCTTACGTGCGTCTGTGTGTGTGTGCGTGTGTGTGTGTGCACGTGCATGTGCGTGTCTGTGTCTGTGTGTTTCTTCACTCCTGAGACCACAATGGGAGCAAAGCTAGCAACGCGCAGCAGAAGCACTGGGGAGGAGACAGCATGTGTAAGGGAGATAAAAATAAATGAGAGTTCGTTTTTACACACAGGTGTATGTGCGTGTGTGTGTGTATGCGTGTGTGTGTGTGTGTGTGTGTGTGTGTGTGTGTGTGTGTGTGTATGCGTGTGTGTGTGTGTGTGTGTGTGGTGCTACACTTTTCAGCTGCCAGCGCCTTTGCAGCTTGTGTATGCGTGCAAGTGTGTTTGAGTGTGTCTGTGGGCGTGTGTGTTTGTGCCTGCGTTTGTGTGGTTTTGCATTTTAGTCATCATAGGCACCCCTGTGTGTGTGTGTGTGTGTGTGTGTGTGTGTGTGTGTGTGTGTGTGTGTGTGTGTGTGTGTGTGTGTGTGTGTGTGTGTGTGTGTGTGTGTGTGTGTGTGCGCGCGCGTGCATGCGTGCGTACGTACGTACGTACGTGTGAGTGCGCGTGTGTTTGTGTGTGTTTCTGTGTGTTTCTGTGGTTTTGCATTTAAGTCATCGTAGGCACCTGTTTCTGTCCTTGTGGGTAGGAATAGAACGGCAGTTGTTGAGTCAAATCGTCGTTTTTTTGCCAAAAAATGTGTGTGTGTGTGTTTGTGTGTGTGTGTGTGTGTGTGTGTGTGTGTGTGTGTGTGTGTGGTTGCTTCCTTCCCCTCTCAACTGTCAGCCACCTTGCTTCTCAAAACGATTTTTTAGACTTCTTTCCTTTCTTTTCTTCTTTTTCCTTTTCTCAGCACTAGTCAACCCATCTCTATCTCCCTCTCCCTCTCTCTCTCTGTCTCTCTCAATCTTTCTCTCCCTCTCTCTCTCTGTCTCTCTCAATCTCTCTCTCTCTCTCGCTCTCTCTCTCTCTCTCTCTCTCTCTCTCACCTGCCTGTGCATTCTTTCATATGGCTAAATGTTGTTATTACGTGAAAATGATTCAATAAACGAGTGAGTAAACCTCATCTCACTCTCTCTGTCTCTGTCTCTGTCTCTGTCTCTCTCTCTCTGCTTCGTTGCAATATTACGCATATCCATTTTGGAACTTTTTGGGAAATTGACATTTTTGTATTGGACATTGCGTTGCATTGAAAAATGTATTTTATATAGGTTTAAAAGTATTCAAAATATCTGAATGGCAAAAATGCACTCATAGATGACAGGAGTCAAAAAGTCAAAAATGGCGCTTACGTCATTTTACAACAAAACTCTTGCAACAAAACTGTTGCTGCCCATTCTCTCACACTCACATCATTTCTGGTGACACCTACACCCTCTTTTATGAAACACCAATGGACACACACACACACAGACACATTCACACACACATACAGTACACGGTATATTGTACAGGCACACACGCACACATTCGCTACAGTTACTTGCGCACATGCATCTATCATGTAGCACTTTACAATAACCTTCCGCTATAAACAGTTAACAAACAGTTAGCAAACAGTTAGCAAACAGTTAACAAATAGTTAACTAAAGGTTTACTATACATTTATAGGTGTATACTAAACACTTACAAAGTTTTAAAAATATATTTATTAGTCCTTCCGTAACACTTAATAGAACATAATAATAAGTTACTTAATATATTATTAAAACTACTTTTATGATTAATTAATTGGCATATCAACAGTAACTTAAGCATAACAAGTGACTTATAAACTGTTAACTAATTATTACTTAATATATTATCATTATTAGTTGTAGTTTACAATTTATAGTTCAATATTAACTAAGTACTTATTATTTAATCATTAATACATTGTAATGAAATAATTTTTAAGTGTTAATATTAACTAAACTATTGTTAATTACTTATAAATCATTTAAAATATATGTATTAGTCCTTCCGTAACACTTAATAGAACATAATAATAAGTTACTTAATATATTATATAAAATACTTTTATGATTAATTAATTAACATATCAACAGTAACTTAAGCATAACAAGTGACTTATAAACTGTTAACTAATTATTACTTAATAGCCTATATTATAATTACTAGTTGTAGTTTACAAATTATAAAGGAGGAGAGGAGAGGAGAGGAGAGGAGGAGAACAGGGCAGGGGAAAAAAGAGGAGAGGAGAGGAGGGGATAGGAGAGGAGAGGAGAGGAGATGAGAGGAGAACAGGGAAGAGGAAAAAAGAGGAGAGGACAGGAGAAGAGAGGAGAGGGGGGGGATAGGAGAGGAGAGGAGAGGAGAGGAGAGGAGAGGAGAGGAGAGGAGAGGAGAGGAGAGGAGAGGAGAGGAGAGGAGGGGAGGAGAGGAGAGGAGAGAGGAGAGGAGAGGAGAGGAGATGAGAGGATGGGAGAGGAGAGGAGGGGAGGGGAGAGGATAGGAGGGGACAAGAGAGGAGAGGAGGGGAGAGGAGAGGAGAGGAGAGGAGAGGAGAGGAGGGGAGGGGAGAGGGTAGAGTAGAGGGAGGAGAGAAGACGAGAGTGGAGAGGAGGTGGAGAGTAGAGGAGACGGGAGGGGAGGGGAGGGGAGGGGAGAGGAGAATAGAGGAGAGGAGATGGGAGGGGGGAGAGGAGAGGGGATGGGGAGAGGAGGAGAGTGGAGGGGAGAAGAGAGGAGAGGAGAGAGGGGAAAGGAGAAGAGAAGAGGAGAGGAGAGGAGAGGGGAGGGGAGAGACAGAAAGAGGGTGGACAGAGAGAAGACTGTGTGCGCAAGAGAAAGAGAACAACTCCTCTCTGCCATTCACTCCTCCTCACCCATCTCTCCTTTCTTCCTCCATTCTATTATCATTCTCTTCTTTCCCTCTCTATTTTTTCTTCTCCTCTTGTGTAAATAGGCCTATGAGGGCCTAGTTGGCAATGGGATGGCACCTACTGTTGTACTCTTGTGGTTCAAGGCTGGTGGCCAAATATTTTGTTTTAGCAGTGGTTTTAATGTTTATTACATTATACAAAAAAGTGCACCTTCCCAATTTTGAGTTTTCAGTCATAAACAATCTTACGTTTTATATTGGTAAATATAATTGCACCTTTAAGTTAAAGTTTCTATTGCACTGAACTGTCTTCTATTTTCAAGTCATTGAAATAAATAAAATAAATCAGCTGATTTTACTGTGACAATTACGATTTGGGACTTTTATTTTGAAACCGGCTGTGGCTTCCCTTGGAGCCGTTCACTCTGTCGTCTGCCGAGCCAGTCGAATTTTCTTTGGAGCTAGAAACAATCAAAAGAAAATATTTCGTTTTTTTATTAAGTTTAAGTTTCCTTTTGGAGTACGGAGCGTCCAGCTCTGTGAATGATGTAAGTTTTGAAGACTAGAGGCTTCCTTTCATCGAGTATTTGTTTTGTTTCAATTCGCCTTATTCGCCCGGAACTTTCTAAAGACGTTGAGGGGTACACTTCAGGGGTACACCCGGCTGCACACCAGCTGTTTGGCGCCTCACTGCTGTGTGCCCAAATGTAGTCCTACGTCCTCAAAGAGAAACAAATCCTACCGTGGACAGACTTTCCACCGTTTCGCCAAAGAGCAGGCACTTCGGCGTGAATGAATTAATCACATCAAGAGGGATCCTCGTCCATATTTCAAGGTAAGATGCATAATTATTTATGTCCAATCATACGCATTAGCTAGCACAAATAAGCTAGCGCGCCAAACTTGTCATGACTCATGTAGCCTAATGAAGTCTAATTTAAAAAAAATATGAATGTGTAATTACACAACGCTACATTTATATGGTATTTCCAGATCGCTATTTCAAAATTATGCTTTCAATTTTGTGTTAAGCGATCCGATGGCTTACCAGATGTGTTACCAGAACCAGTAGCATACTTGTGCCAAAATGAAGTTGTTTTGCTAACGAACTAAAATACATGCTGGTATTTATGGTTACAGATCAACGCTGAGACCGAGGTTTGATCTGAGCACGTTGAGAAGCAATGCTTTGTTAAGGTCACCCGTGGTATGACAACGCTAATAAAGGATGCTGTGCCTGCCAACTTTGTTCGCCTGGACTTCAGAGAAGCCAAAGAGGAGAATCATCATTCGCATACCGTGGTTAGTTTGTTCAGTCATAATTCAACTGGCATGTGTTAACCGAGCCTCTTTACAAAAAAAAAAAACTGATAATAGTTTGCCATGGAATACATTTTACTTTAGACAAAAAACTTAATGCATGTGCTGGAGATATATTTGTTTGCATTGATCATGTACTCCTGAGTCATGAGCCAATGATTTCAAACTGTGATGTCATTACATTGCACTTAGCTGACACTTTCATTTTATTCAAAGCGACTTAGTTATATGTCAGGGTATTGTTTACAGTCCCTGGAGTAATGTGGGTTTAGGTGCCTTTTCAAGGGCACTTCAGCCATGGAGATGTAGGGAGCGGTCAGAGGGATTCGAACCTGCAACCCCCAGATTGAAAGACCAACTCTCTTACCACTAGGCCACGGCTGCCTCACCACTAGGCCACGGCTGCCCTGTGTATGTTATGACTCTCCTGTCCTTTGTGTTTCTTTTTCAGTATGGATTCCATGGAGTATTCCATCGAGTATTTCTTCTGTTTCAATCGTCTTGGTAAGGCAACTTGTCTATTTTTCCCCATACTGTTGTAACCTAAGTCTTATATTGTCTATCACTGCCAAATACTTCAGGTGAAACCTGCAATTTGTATTTTGTTTTGTTTTGTTTTTGTTTTGTTTGATGTTGGCTGGTTGAAATGAGTTCGGAGTAAGCAGACTGTATTTCACATGCTGTGATCACGCACCCATTGCGTGCAAGGTGTAATTCTCTAGGCCTATACATGGGTTCTAAATGTTGTTTATAACCTGACTGCGCGAACCTAGCTGTGCACAACTCCACCTCTGATTGTTGGAAACCGCTGACGGTCAAAAACTTATCTCACATGTTTGGCTGCCAGTGTCTTGCCCCTCCTCATAACATTGTGTTGAACACTGTACGGGCCCATGTATAATTGCAAGGTTACCTCAATTTCAGTACACTATGTTGTTATTTCATAGTATTCACCCTGTTTACTTGATAATGGTTATTTAACTGAATGGTATGCAATGCAGTAGGAACAAAGTGTTTGCAGGTTTGCAGTTTGCATAGCTTTTCTTTTGAGAAGATTGATTTTAAATTTTGCACAACTTTAAGTTTAAACTGATGATATTTGATAGGAATTCAACATTGTCCTGGGTGTGTAGCTTACGGCTGTAACTGCTATGATGCTTTTCTGTTATGCTGCTCTACAGCCTAGGCTACATGATGTGTCTGTCCCTATCAAATAAACCAAACTTAACTGATGACATATGTTCACATAGGTGAAGTTTTTGAGCTGGATCTGGATTCTGCTGAGGATTCGTCGACTACTAGATGGCGAGCCACCCACTCATTCGAATGTGATCCTGTTCTACATTGCGCATGGCATATTTGGTAGGATTGTGGCCTGCTCGTGTCACATCACTGACTATGACTGACTTAAACGCCTTGAACTGAACTGCTTGAAAGGAGCTATTTTTCTTTTTGAACAACTTAAAGGAACTCTCTACATCGTCTCTTTTGAGGATTTAAAGGACTATTTCCAATTTTTGAAGGACAATTCAATTTTTTTTTTTTTAAATGTTCAAACCTTTTTTGGGGGGGTGGGGAATTGTAAATATTTAAACTTTTCAATCTCTTACTTGTGATGTTTTTATTTCATTTTGTTAATGCCCATTTTATTATTTTTCCCTATATCCTATGTTTGTATATAAGAATGTCATTCTTCATTAGGGTTGCATACAATATTTTCTATGGATACATGATTATTTATAATGATAAATAAATAATAATAATTATTATTATTTATGCAAGATGGACATTTGACACTAACATTATGGTTTTCCCCGTTCATTTTGCTTTCGATATCCTTTCCTTTTTGTTTTGGACTGTTTCAATTCACGGGACGTCACTTTAATCCTCCAAAGGACATTTTTGGAGTGAAGCTGCCAACTCTCTTGAATTACTGCTCTTGTCGGCTTGCGCTCGCCTCTGTGGATCTAATAAGGACATAAAAGGACAGAAACTTAATGTTTTGTGTTAAGGCTACATTTTTATGTTAGAAATTATTTTTGTATTGTAAGGGAATTTGATCTGGGAAATGTGTGTTGTGACCCTGGCAAGTTCTCTGTTTTGTAGCGTGCTGGGGTTTTTGATTTGACATGCTCTAATATAAATGGTGAAAATGTTGTAGAAACATATTGTATGTTGTCTTTTAATTGGTATCTTTTTCACTCTACCCAAAGCCTAGTGTCACATTCTGTAGCCCATTGATCCTGGCCTAC
>NC_085877.1:19566123-19581123 GCF_034702125.1 Engraulis encrasicolus | reverse complement strand
CAAATCTGGCCCAAAAGGTTCTCAAAAAACGCCAAAGTGCGCTAAATTCCACCCAATTACAACAAATTGCATTGATTTCTATGGGCACAAAGCTGCAGAAAAAAATGCCAAATGGCCAATTTTTCCCATTTTTACTTGCAGACGGCCATCCCAAGTAGCCTCCACCATCAAATTATAGGTATTCATTATGACTGGAAAAATTGCACTTTTCATACATGAAAAGGTGTATATTCTCCATGGTCCACCATTTTGAATTTCCAGAAATAGCCATTTTTAGCTGCAAAAATGACTGTACTTGGTCCATACTAGAAAATACTAGTTTATTACTTAGTAAACTTTCATGAAAAGATCAAATTTGGCAATAGGCAACACAGTTACAATGAGCAGCATAGTTGCAGTACCTTTTTTGACCATTTCCTGCACACTGTACCTTTAAAGCGTCTGTCGTGGTTTCCAATCGATGTGTCAATCACCAGGCCATGTGAATATGGGGTAAAATACGAATAAGTTAGGAGACAAATCATTCAATAGGCAAATACACCGGCATAGTTTGTTGATGGAGACTTTTATTAACTCGACTCAGGTTAGGGACATTGTAGAAGCAAGTTCAACGTACAAGTTTCCAATGCAATACATCTTAGACTTGAAACATTTCAGCAAGACAACAAGTTTTTGTAAAACCAAAGTTTTCTCCGGAGGCTAAGTTTTCTCCGGAGACTAAGTTTTTCTTGGAGACTAAGTTTTTGTCAAAGACTAAGTTCTTTCCAGAGACTAAGTTTTTTCCAGAGACTAAGTTTTTCTGAGAGACTAAGTATTTTCAATAAACTAAGTCCCACAAACCAAAGTCGAGAATTACTTACTGCAAAGCCAGACAGCAAAGTTGATCAACTGAGGAGATGCGTCAGGTTGTCTCTTAGGATTCCGTTGGCATTGTCCTCTCGAGCTCTGGACTGGCCAGCTTTTATGCTCCCAAGCCTGGGGCATCTTGTACACCTGACCAATCCCTGTCCTTTGTCCACCTGGTCCGATCATCTCTCGGCCAATCAAATTACAAATGACGTTATGAGAAGTCGGGGAAATTCACAATCGTAGATTTATCGACGGGAGTTTTCCAAAAAGAATATAAATTAAGGGCTATTTTGGGTTTTTAATTGGTTTTGACAAGTGACATCCTGTGCTCTCCAGAGGCGTTTCTAGGTTCAGATGGGGCGCCAATCGAAAATGCAAACGAATGAACATTTGCCCCAAACTCACCACTACTGTAGTACAGTATGGGCTCTTATTCATTATCTAGGCGCTTGGGGGGTCCCAAGCAGCTGCTGGTCTTGCTTGGTAGCTAGATACGCCTCTTGATGTTCTCTTTACGGGAAGTTTTGATAGGTGCTTAAATCATATTCCTCATTAACACTGGGAGATGGGATCAGCCCTGTCACCTAGACTTCGTTATCTATAACTTATGTCCAGACCTAACGAAGTTGCAATGTGTAACTTATGTTTGACCCTACATGCAGGGACGCTACTGGGCCTGAGACAAAGCAATTTGAAAGGGCCTCTGATCCAATGAATACTATGTAACGAGGACCCAATCATGGGCCTCCTCTGTCGGTGTTCCTGCCTATATGGACAAGAAACTCCCGTTTTGTTCTTTTGGAGCCACGTAGCCCCTTCTCCTAACGCGGGCACGAGGATGCACCTGATGCTCCTAATTAAAGCAGTTTTGCGGTTAAACAACACCTGTTGCTAGCTGTCACAAAGATACTTTATGTTACTGTAGGTCCATAGGCCACTATCAAAAGCAGTCTAGCTGCTGAAGTCATATTTTATAGCTGTCACCCTCAGGGACGTCTAGGGGGTCCTGGACACCCAGACGCCTTCACTCCCTAGTCTTCAAGGTTGCGCACCTGGTCTCTTACAGTGGAAACTTCCCAACGACGGTCTGGCCTAGCTTGGACTTTTTCAGTCAGTCACATTGTATGTGGAGAGGGACTCTATTAGTATATGGTCACATCTAGGGACAACCTTTATCTTTTTATTAAAATAGGGCTTCAATAAAAACCAATTTAACGTCAACTTAATGTAATACTTAATATGTTTTTTACTTCTCTTCATTGTAAGGTATAGGCATGTAAGTTAAGGCACACGCACACACACACACAGACATGCATCCCTGTTAAGACAGTGATGTGCGCCACCTGCACTTGGCAAAATGCCCAGACTGGGCCTCTGTCAGGCACAGCAGCCCTCATTAACAGACACACACACACACTTTGGGTTCTGTGTCTCTGTTCAACATAAGAGAGTTAAGATATTTAAAAGTAAGAACTGAAACATGCAAATATAATAGAAATAAAAGTATATAAAAGTAATAATAGTAATATAAATATAATGCAAGTAATATAATATACTGTTCGTTTTTATTATCCTTTAGGTGCAAGCACTAACTAATCTGTCACTCTATATACCAGATTTCCTCCACATATTCCCCCCTTTGAGGCTTATTAAGCCTCATGAGAGTGTGAGTTCCATCTGGTATCCTTCTAGGGACCTTTGCATTCTCCGAGACGGTTCTTATGAATTAAATTACCCTATTATATGTTTCTTACATCATTATTTCTTAGGTACGTCTTATAGTCTTAAAGATCACAAATTTATAGATATAGATAATATGCTACTATTACTTAACTAGATTATAAATATAAATAAATTTGCATAAGCCTGAGCATAAGCATTATCGTCAGAGTGATCCTTATTTGATCAACTCCCCTAGGTACTAACACTACTTCATCTATTCTAAGATCCTTGGGTCTCCCGGGAGGGGCCCATGCTCATCCTCTTTAACTTCCCAGACTTCTTCTTTTACTGAGGGAACCTCTATCGGCGGATCTGCATCATGCAAGACCCTTTTGATAGGTACTTCTTTGGGCGCATGGTTACGACTACTTTCAGCTGGTCAAGTCAGGCTTCCGACTGGGTGAACCCCTGCCTTGGGCGCTCCTCTACTCTGCAAGAGCCTCACTAGCATCACCTTGCTAGAGGTCACCTTGCCAGCGGTCACGTCCCTTCTTGGGGAATCACCATCCACTTGTCGTGTCAAACTGCCAAGCTGAGTAGCGTCACATTCGTACATTCGGGCCCTTTGAGCTCCCTCAAACTGGGCTTCTTCTTTTTACAGAATTTCGCCTTCTTTTTAAATTTAGGATGGACCTCTCCTGGGGGACCTCAAGTCATCGTTTAGGCTTAATAACATGTGGTTACATCTAACGCATATATCTGTATAATATAGTGAGCACTCGGCCTAATCATAATACTACTTAATCTATGCATAATAAATCTAAGCATACACTAATTTAAGCGTTAAATATTAAAGTACTAATAAACTAATCATAAAAGCGTAAAAATAATCATAATGATAAGTGTAATAAGCAAGCGGAAATCTACCCTAATCACGGAGATCACTGGCGGCCTTGCGTGTGAGGGCTAGTCCTCAAAGAAAATTAACGTTACCTATATGGAATATATATAAAGCTTCTACATGCAGGTGTACCCCCAGCCCAGCCTATGCAACCAGTCTGCCTCCTTCTACACTCCCTTTCACTCCCTTGGACTACTGTTTGCACAAGTCGGGCACACACACAAGTGGGGTATTATGTACAGAAAAACCCTCAATCGTCCTTCGTTATCCCAGGCAGTTAAAGCCTTGGCCATCTAAGTGGTCCAGCAAAGTGTCGGGCACCACACCGTTTTCAGTCCACATGACTGGCTGACACTGTATTCTACCTTAATCTCTTTTCTTTTGACTTATATATTTTCTTTACATTTTATCATATCGTTAATGGGACTGCTAAAACTCTCCCTAACAACCTCTTCACACCTTGCAACTTCTCAGTTGATCAACACAGACTTTTCATGTACTTCAACACAGTTATATGGCGACCCCTGTTCCTTTAAATAATAAACCAACATAATTCAGAAAAGAACCTCCTGCTTGTCACGGTAGAGATAATAAATAAACAAAAAGGCAGTTAACACATAACAAAAGAGCACGAAATAAAACATAAAATAAAGGTAATGAGAAACACAGGTCGCAAACTAAAACAACGTAGGACATAGAATGAAATGAAATGAAATAAAATGAAACAAAATGAAATTATAGAGATTTTCTGAAAGAGGAGAAAGAAATAAAAGTCAATCGCTCCTATAATGTCTCCACCAACTTCATCAAATATGATTAATGATAATAATAATAATAATAATACGAAGAATGGAATAAAACAATATAAAATAGAATAGATTGTCATATTCAAGGTAAGAATAAGAAATGAAAATTAAAATAGAAGAAAGTATAGGGAAAGTAAGAAATAGAATCAATACACAAAATAAGGAAAATAAACCAAGTAAAGACATAGGTAAATCTTGGCCTGACATAAAACAAAATGTAAGAATAAAACCATGTAAAATAGAAATAAAACAGCTAGAATAATATCACAATCAAGATGAACGAATGGAAATCAGTGTGAATTGAAACAAAATCAAAAACTCCCTACCTCCCCCCTTTGCGACACTAGCTTTCGCATACAGGGAGTTTCACACTCGGCTTGACTGGAACCCCTTTTCTTGAAACCCCTCATCTTGAACCCTGTCCATTAGTTCATAGAGACGATTTTCAACTTCTGTGTCAAGTACATTTTCCCTTCTGGTGAGTTCTTCCATTGGGCCTGGGACTATCAGTTGTTTCTCAATGACATTAGCGAAAGTTTTAGAACAGATCCTCCCACAGCATGCAGTTATACAACACACCAGGGCACCCACTATCACTATACCTAACATCACCTTAAGTACCCAGCCCAGAATAGTGGTCCCAAAGGAGCCTCTGGTGTTTGTTAGTGACGCCCAACCTGATGAGAAGAAGTTTCCTACCCCTGACCATTCTAACCCTTTGTCCTTCCCTGCATGGTAATGGGCTACATCTCTTACTCGTCTCAAACTGGACATGGCCTCCTGGAATTGGTTATCTAAATCAGGGCTATTCGCCGGAGGTATCCAGGTACAGCAATCTTCCCCAACTATCGCACACATGCCTCCTTCTTTTGCTGCTAGCCAATCAACTACCAGATGTAGTTGGAGCGTCATTTTATTGTTTGCGACCAAGCTCTCGGTTAACCAGTTCAGTCTTTCGTTTAGGACACCCAAAGCCGTTATTGAGTAATTCATGAATTGTTGTTGATTGTAATAAACAAAATTTATCCATTTAATGTTTTCCGAAACTTTTAGTGCTGTCCCAATGATTGGTATTGCAGCTACAAATCCCCCTATTACCCTATCCCGGGCAGCGAATTCGGGTGGTACGTCTTCTATTGAGGTCATTTTAAAACCTGGGGGACTTGAGTCAGAGGATCTTTTCGACCGCTTGACAGCATCGTTTATGTAGTCAGTGGAATTTAGCCTGGACATGGGAAGGATATTTGTTCTCTGCCCTATCCTTACCCATGCACATGTACCTGACCAGTTCCATGGCAGCGTTTTCCGTAAGCCATATTTTGGTCCACAGGCCCAGAAGAAATCGTCAATTGGAGTCATTGTTGCTATTATACCAGGATGATATGGGCTGAATCCATTTTCCAGAGCACATACGGCATGCACTGGATTTGGACCTACAGATGGACATGCGTCTAGTACTCCCCAAGTACCACTTAAGTCCCTTGTCCACGTGTGTCCACACTTTCCCTTAAAGGCACCCACATCCTCCCAGTCATCCCCAAGATTTCCGGAGATGGTGCTACGCCATTTCGTATTATTTTGAGCCGGCCATGAAAGCACTCATATCTTGCTGTTCTGTCTACTGTATAGTCTTTTATCCATGCATCTTGGGTTTCAGATATGTTTGAGAACTTTCTTTTACATACATCCAATTTTAGTTCCCCATTCTGGAAACGGTTGGGATTGTCCCAAGGAAGGTCTGCACTACCAATTTCAAGTACACACCAGGGAAATAAAAAAAAAAATCCACATCCCCACCCCAGGCAGGAAACCCAGGCACCACTCCAGATTCCTCTTGTCTCCACACATCTAACAAGGAGAACAGGACCGGAATGGCATATGTTTTCAACCACTGCTTAGAGCACGCATAACAGTCCCCTTCAGGATATAGAGACCTGCCCAGTGGAGCCAGGCATTGGTTTCAAACCATTCAGAAATGTCGTCCGTTAGTTCACGCTTCTTGCGTTGACGCCCTGGATTAGTTTCCCACCACCTCATGTAAACATCGGCAGGAGACCAATTATTAGGGTCCTTGGTTGTTCGCTGTAGACATGCAAAATTGTTCTGGTCACCTTCCTGCATGCCTGTTACCTGTATCATAATTCTTCTCTGCTTGACATCGTTCCAAACTTTTGCCCTAATGTCTTTTGCGACATGTACTTCGCACGGCTCTTCCTGCTGTCCGCTGCTAAAAGTAGTCAGTCTTAAAGCCTCCTGACTGCCACACCCACACAGATTCATATGTGTCTGGGGTGTAGAGACATGTCATAAGGGCATCGACTCCTGATACCTGGAACCCCACAGGGGTGCTTTGGGCTACCTGCGGGTCATCCCTGCCCAACCCCTTCTCAAGTTCAACGCCCTCAGGTGTCAGGGTCATACCCTTGGTCAACTCTGTCTGAGTGTCCATGTCTCCCATTCCTCCGTTGCCTGAACTAGTTATGCCTAGCATTTTGTCCTCCTGGGGGATATCTGTTCCTAGGAATGTCTGTGTCATCTCCAGATTCGCTTTCGCTTTCAGACTCACCATACTCCCAGTATGCTGCTGTAACTGGGTCATCGTCAGTTCCGAAGAGGTGAGGTCTGGATAGGAGGTTGGCTTGTCGTACTGCATAGTCATCAGGGAACTCTGATAGGAGTTTTTCCCACGCACCCCCGTTGTCAGCTGCCGAATCAGACCATGACCCACCTGATGGTGTGGGTCTATGGAAAGTTCTGGGATCAAGGAGTTCATCGGGGAGGAGGTCTTCGACATGCTCTTGCTCTGCCCCGTGCCCTCCCACACTTTCTTGTTCACTGGGCGGTTGGGAGTCTCTTCCTCGGGGCCCAACGCCTCCTGGCTCGGGCCCATATTCTGGTGGAATGTTTGGGTCGTTAAGGTCCTCTAGGAACCCTCTGCTGACGAAAGGTTGATCTGATGGCCACCTCTCAATGTCTGGAAGGTCGTCTCCGACGTTGAGGGGGCTTGGACGTTCCTCATGGGATCTCCTCTGCTCCACGCCTTCCTCTGGCTCCTCTCCAGGTGCTTCTGGTTCCTCCGCTGGGGCCGGCTGTCCGTCATCGATGGTTGTAGATTCGTCCGCTCCTCCGGGCTCTGCATTCGGACCCACGTCGACTTCTCCTCCTGGCTCGGCGACTGGATCATCCGGCTGCTCAGGTCCGCCATTCTCTGGGTCATCTCGTCCGCTGTGGCTCGGCACGGCAGGTACCCTCCCCTCGTCCCCTCCTTCATCGGCCACGGGGCTACTGGATGGGTCTCTGGCGGCAATCGGATCCACGTTTTCTCCTGGAGCTCTGGATCACCGCTACGGTTACCTGCTGACAAAGACTAGGGAGAAAAGAGAGAAGGAGCCCCAGGCCTAGAAGGCCCAGGAGATATCGACGGAGTTTGGGACGGCCCTCCGTCTTCATCCCGA
This sequence comes from Engraulis encrasicolus, assembly GCF_034702125.1. Lineage (NCBI taxonomy): Eukaryota > Metazoa > Chordata > Actinopteri > Clupeiformes > Engraulidae > Engraulis > Engraulis encrasicolus. The sequence continues at coordinate 19,573,450 of NC_085877.1, read as the reverse complement.
CCTGGGTCTGCTCCCCCTTGGTGGTCCGTCACTGTCATCATCATTGTCACCCCCTCTTGGGGAGGACTCGGGAGGGACAGGTGGCGGGTCATTCTAGCCTTCGGATTCCCCACTTGTTCTTGGGGCCCTGTAACAACAGTTTAGGCAATACCACACATCTGATCATTTAACTCTTACCGCTCTTCCAGTGGCCTTCACTACCTTGTATGGTCCCTCCGCTCTAGGGTCCAGATCGGTTGAACACTCCCAGGAACACGTAGTCCCCTGGACGCACCGGCAGCCCTTCTTCCTCAGCATTCTTCCCCAGACGTCTTTCTCTTGCCTGTTGCTCATTATAAATAGTTTTGTGAATATTACACAGTTGCAAAATATACTGTCTTATTTCTCGACTCAACGCCTCGACGGGCGGCCCCTGTGCATCTCGTAATCTTGGGGTTGGCATAGCCCTCCCCGTGAGCATTTCGTGTGGTGTCAAGTGGGTGCTTCAATTTACCTCACACCTCATTTTCATTAATGCTAGCAGCAGGGCATCCGCCCAATTCAAACCTGTACTTTGAGTGATTTTCAACACCTTATTCTTTAGCATACCATTTGCCCTCTACACCATGCCTTGGCTTTGAGGATGAAATATACACCCAAATCTCAACCTCATTCGCATGCTCTGAGCTACCTTTTTCCACATGTTGGAGACAAAAGCCCCCATTGTGTTATTCCAAACCTATGGATGAGTTCCCTTATCAAAGGTTAGTCACTTCTCATCTTGCTTTGGGCTAGGATATGCTTCGACCCATCTTGAGAATCTACACACCACTACTAACACGTATCTCATATCTCTCACTGTCTTGTTCATGTCTATATAGTCCATTTGTAAATGTTTATATCGACCATCAACTGCTCAATGACGAAGTGGAAGGGATATTTTGCAAATTACGCATTTCTGCGAAATAGTTATTGCCATGGCCTGCTACTTCCATTGAATCAAGAGCAGTTGGGTGCACACTAGAGATTAGACAAGTTGGTTCTAGGTACACTTGTCATCTACACTCATGTTGTTCTTCCTATTTTGGGAACAATGTCGTGCTCAATGATCCGTCATGCCACATGCAAAATACAAATTATTTCTTCGTCTCTCACTTATACACTCTGAGTGTCCTTTACCCCTCCCTCTCCCCTTTGCACTGCAGCCACTCACTGGACTCTCGGTCTCTGGGAAAGAGAGTGCTCGAAAATCGTGATATAGTGTTTACAAAATATTTTCTTTTTATTAGTTGTGTTCTATTAGTTTTAATTCTATGTATAATAGCAGTGCTAGTCTTGAGCTACAGTGCACAGTGAACACTTCACTCTCACCTTAGGTGGTTATTTTCACTTCACTTATAGCAGTGGTTCTCAAACTTTTCCATCATTCCCCCTTCGGAGGGTCTGGATGCTTTCGAGCCCCCCCTCGAAGCAACAACAAACAGCAAACTGATTTTACGATCACTGCGCTGTGCAGAATCAAAGGAAAGGTGACTGGTGAGATAAAACATAGAGGGACTGCAGTGGAATACAGATGTGTGTTTCTACAGTATATGATAATTAATAATATCATGGTTATTATTATGATGCTTAAAACATAGCGAGACAGGAAATCATTTCCTTTAGGGAAAAAACAGAACAAGATCAGATGTCACACGCCCCCCCGTGATGGCTCCGTGCCCCCCCCAGGGAGGAGCTTATGCCCCACTTTGAGAAACACTGACTTATAGCGTAGTTTCCCTCTTTCTTTTTCTAATTACCAAGGCTCCACCTTGTATTTGCTTACAGTAGGTATGATCCACATTCATTCCTCACTTATCTGTGTAGAAACCTTTTTTTTTTTTTAAAGTGGACATATTTGTGAAAAAACACTTTGTTAGGGCTTTCCTACTCTTGTTTTGGTCTCTACTGGTCTTGCATACACTCCAGATGTGAAAAAAATCATCCAGCCCCTTTCTGTGAGTCACCAGGCGAAATTTGACACCGCCTCCTGTGAGCCAGTTAGCAGTTCACACACCTTATTTCAGTTCTCCTCCTTTTCACACACACGTTGCTTATCTTACACTCTCTCACACACATAGGCCCTACTGCAAGAGACACGTCTCTGTCTACCCCTCTTACTCACACACATTAAAAAGACAAAACATGCCTCTCTCCCACACAAAGTCAACAGACTTGCATACCAGTTGGAGCTACTTCTCCCTCACACTCTAATTAACACTAAAACTTCCATTAACCCTAAAATCTCCAGGGGTACGACTCCTTGTTATAATTGTCAAGTGATACGCTTAAACACTTCTCATGGCAACGCTTATCATATGTTACTTCAACCTCATGTTTCTAAATATTAGAGACTTCAAACATTATTTTCATCAATACATTGGCTTACTACAAATTCGAAAACCATATAATGAATTCTTGACGTCCACCTCTAAATCAGACACGTATACTAAAAGTTGACACGTATACCAAATTGAGTGTTCTGACACGTATGCTATAGATATTAAAACATACGGATGGCTCCTGTTTGTCTCAGAGGCTCTCTGTAAGTAGCCCAAGGTCTTCTGCAGGCACCCCTTATCAGACCCAGCAGGCCTAACTATCAACATGCACATTTCTGTGGCAGAGACAGAAAGACACTCAATATTGAAACCTCCAACAGTGTATGCTAAACCACCTGTTTGTCACTGCAAAGGCAGTATAATTCATCCAAAATTCTACAATATGACAATATCTGTTTGTTTTCAAAATGACATTGCACAATTTAATTAAAAGTGTTAAAATAAATGAATTTAAAATGTTTTTAATCTATAAAAAACCTTGATCCTATATTAAGATGAGTTAACAGTCCTTTTATCTCAGGGGGTACAGATCACAAATTCCAAAATCGTCTATAATACGCATTTCACTATAATGGCAAAATACTAGTTCAGGGTATATACACCAATCTTGAAGTCAAATTTACTACCATTTAATACCCTTTTTCACTACCTTTAGATTATTTTTACAACCATCACAACACTCCGATGCGAGTATTAACAAGACATTTTTTGTCATTTCTACCTCCTTAACATTTCATTACACTTTCGTTTTTTGCACAAAGACGCCCTAAAGGGAGCTGTGCGGCGGGACGGTACCATGCTCAGGGTACCTCAGTCATGGAGGAGGATGGGGGAGAGCACTGCTTAATTACACCCCTCACCAACCTGGCAGGTTGGCAACTTGATGCCCTAACCGCGTACCCATGACTGCCCTCAGATACAAAATCAACCATTTTTTGTCAAAATGGTACAACTAAAAAAAATAATACTGTACCTCGTTTTTCAAAATATAATACCTTTTGAGCAAATGTACTACTTTTAAGGCCATTAAATTTTGGCTTTTTAATTGATCAACTTTTAATACTTTTTAAAACCCTGCATACACCCTGTACTAATTGGTCAAATGTGCTTTGATATGTTGAAAAACAGTTGTGCTTGCAATTTTAGCCAATAAGAGGTTTAATCTGTATGTTAGATATTATTTTCACTTCCACAATCCACCTATCAATATCAATCCATCTTAATCAAATTTTCTAATTCTATTAATAATGTACCTCCTTGAACCAACTCCGATACACAAAAATCACCACCAACAAAAATGCTTCGAGCTCTCAGGGTTAAGAGACAAAACATCTGCACACAATTACACCTGTGTTGAACATTCAACACACATGCACACATACTATATACGCGGGCACACACTCACAAGCCGAACCTCTCATAAATACTCTACAGTGCATACTCACTGCTCCAGTAGTTTCTCGCTGGAGCTCCATTCACTCCCACATGCATACTTCCTGACCCCTCGATACTTTCTCCTCTGTTGTGCCTCTCTCCCCCCAGATTCTCTTCCTGACTCTCTGGTCTTTAGGAATGGGGCACTTGGCCTTCATATGTCCCTTCTGCCTACAGTTCCAGCATACCGGATTGTTCTGCTGGCCCTTTTCTTTTTGTGTCCCACCTCCCTGCCAATTAACGAATTTCTGTTCTCCTTTTTGTAGGCTTTGCTTACTTATTTCTTTAATCTGCATTTCTCTCAACATAACTGCTGCTTCCTCAGTCCTCTGTAAGTGTTTCACTTCGCTTTCCACTCCCTTATCAGTTTCAGACAGGTTCTGTAGGACTGGCAGCACTAAGGCCGTAAGGTTCATTATCATCACTTTGTGTTCATCGTTACTTTGTGTGATTCTTTCTCCCTCTTGATTTTGTTCAGCCAACCACTGGGAGACCACATGCATTACCTTAAAGGCAGAACACTTAGTGGATGTTTCTTTCACCGTTCCTGCCACCGTGTAGGTGGACGGATTAGTGGGCTGTTTTTCAATAACAATACGTTGCATTTCATTCACAAGTCTGTCATACAAGAAATACAGACAAAACTCCCATTTAAGACAATTTGATGATTTTTTCCTCTCAGTATTCTTCATATATATATCATCTGACTAGTAGTTCTAACCACAGTCACACAATTCATGTACTTCACATTCAGAATTAGTCGACTTTCAGTCACATACACATAGACAGACAAGGGAAACGAAACCACGCTCTCTCTTCACACCACCCCAGGACAAGACACACACAAGACCGACATTTCACAGACTGACACAAAGTGCAAGACACGACATGTAACAGTTATGGACTGGTACCAACAAGTGGTCAACAATAAACACAGTACAATGAACATTTAACATTCAACATTCAACATTTACTGCTGACAGACAAACAGACAAACAAAGAGACAGACAAACATACCGCAGCTAAAAACCCTCAGCTACCCGGGATCCCAAATTTATGACCTGTGAGATAACCTTTCTCACTAATGCGCATACCACGACAAAGCCGCAAACCCTCTTGCAAGACGACAAACAAAGACAGACAAACACACCGCAGCTAAAAACCCTTAGCTACATGGGTACCCAAAAATCCTTGTGAGATAACCTTCCCACTAATGCGCATACCACGGCAAAGCCGCAAACCCCCTTGCAAGGAAAACAAACAGAGACAGACAAACATACAATACTGACGGCTTATGCAGTAGTCTCTCATCAACAATCTTTTGCCATTTTGAATCATTAGTCCGTATGCACAAGTTCTTTTTATTAGAGGTCCCAGAGTCTCACCTCACCCCCACATGGAACTGACATCAAAATTAATTAATTTAAAGCAATGCGCTCACCTTGCAATTTGGTGTTTGGGGCCCCTTTTGATGTCACTTCCAGTGGTTGGCAAAGATGACCTCTGTTGGCCTTTGACCTCTTCAATATCCTTACTTCGTAGACGCCAGTTTTGTCGTGGTTTCCAATCGATGTGTCAATCACCAGGCCATGTGAATATGGGGTAAAATACGAATAAGTTAGGAGACAAATCATTCAATAGGCAAATACACCGGCATAGTTTGTTGATGGAGACTTTTATTAACTCGACTCAGGTTAGGGACATTGTAGAAGCAAGTTCAACGTACAAGTTTCCAATGCAATACATCTTAGACTTGAAACATTTCAGCAAGACAACAAGTTTTTGTAAAACCAAAGTTTTCTCTGGAGGCTAAGTTTTCTCCGGAGGCTAAGTTTTTGTCAGAGACTATGTTTTTGTCAGAGACTAAGTTCTTTCCAGAGACTAAGTTTTTTCCAGAGACTAAGTTTTTCTGAGAGACTAAGTATTTTCAATAAACTAAGTCCCACAAACCAAAGTCGAGAATTACTTACTGCAAAGCCAGACAGCAAAGTTGATCAACTGAGGAGATGCGTCAGGTTGTCTCTTAGGATTCCGTTGGCATTGTCCTCTCGAGCTCTGGACTGGCCAGCTTTTATGCTCCCAAGCCTGGGGCATCTTGTACACCTGACCAATCCCTGTCCTTTGTCCACCTGGTCCGATCATCTCTCGGCCAATCAAATTACAAATGACGTTATGAGAAGTCGGGGAAATTCACAATCGTAGATTTATCGACGGGAGTTTTCCAAAAAGAATATAAATTAAGGGCTATTTTGGGTTTTTAATTGGTTTTGACAAGTGACATCCTGTGCTCTCCAGAGGCGTTTCTAGGTTCAGATGGGGCGCCAATCGAAAATGCAAACGAATGAACATTTGCCCCAAACTCACCACTACTGTAGTACAGTATGGGCTCTTATTCATTATCTAGGCGCTTGGGGGGTCCCAAGCAGCTGCTGGTCTTGCTTGGTAGCTAGATACGCCTCTTGATGTTCTCTTTACGGGAAGTTTTGATAGGTGCTTAAATCATATTCCTCATTAACACTGGGAGATGGGATCAGCCCTGTCACCTAGACTTCGTTATCTATAACTTATGTCCAGACCTAACGAAGTTGCAATGTGTAACTTATGTTTGACCCTACATGCAGGGACGCTACTGGGCCTGAGACAAAGCAATTTGAAAGGGCCTCTGATCCAATGAATACTATGTAACGAGGACCCAATCATGGGCCTCCTCTGTCGGTGTTCCTGCCTATATGGACAAGAAACTCCCGTTTTGTTCTTTTGGAGCCACGTAGCCCCTTCTCCTAACGCGGGCACGAGGATGCACCTGATGCTCCTAATTAAAGCAGTTTTGCGGTTAAACAACACCTGTTGCTAGCTGTCACAAAGATACTTTATGTTACTGTAGGTCCATAGGCCACTATCAAAAGCAGTCTAGCTGCTGAAGTCATATTTTATAGCTGTCACCCTCAGGGACGTCTAGGGGGTCCTGGACACCCAGACGCCTTCACTCCCTAGTCTTCAAGGTTGCGCACCTGGTCTCTTACAGTGGAAACTTCCCAACGACGGTCTGGCCTAGCTTGGACTTTTTCAGTCAGTCACATTGTATGTGGAGAGGGACTCTATTAGTATATGGTCACATCTAGGGACAACCTTTATCTTTTTATTAAAATAGGGCTTCAATAAAAACCAATTTAACGTCAACTTAATGTAATACTTAATATGTTTTTTACTTCTCTTCATTGTAAGGTATAGGCATGTAAGTTAAGGCACACGCACACACACACACAGACATGCATCCCTGTTAAGACAGTGATGTGCGCCACCTGCACTTGGCAAAATGCCCAGACTGGGCCTCTGTCAGGCACAGCAGCCCTCATTAACAGACACACACACACTTTGGGTTCTGTGTCTCTGTTCAACATAAGAGAGTTAATATATTTAAAAGTAAGAACTGAAACATGCAAATATAATAGAAATAAAAGTATATAAAAGTAATAATAGTAATATAAATATAATGCAAGTAATATAATATACTGTTCGTTTTTATTATCCTT
>NC_085877.1:19546123-19551123 GCF_034702125.1 Engraulis encrasicolus | reverse complement strand
GAGGTTCCAAAGGCCCATTGTTTCCGGGTTCTACTGTCCGGTCTGCCCTTTAGGCAGACCTAAGGACTGTTCTATTCATTCTAGGAGCATTATGACACTCCCCTTTAGGAAGAACGGAACCTGGTCACATTAGCTGCCCATAGAAACCTATTATGTTGGCATATCTCTATATACTTAACCCCTTAAGACACAGCTTTATAAATTAGCTGTTACCAGCATGGCAATGACCAAGTTGTAATGTATTACTAAAGGCCCTGTGCACTGTCATAGTAGTGTATTACTATAGTAGTTAACTTTCAATGTCTATTACAGCGTGCCACAGGAGGTAGGCTACGGCGTGCATTAAGGGGTTAAAGAATCTCTGATTATACTGTATGTAATAGTAATGCTACATTCGGTATAGTATACTAATGAGCTTAGAGTGGTGTCCGTAACTTTGCAAGTCACTTTGGGCATAGAAATGCCGCTGAAATACTGTAGGCTATAATGCAGAGACTCAAAAACAAGCAGTATCATGTTTTAAACAGGAGAAGACAGACACTTGAGAAATTATCCTTAGAAATGTTTGAAAAAAACATACAGTAGTTCGGTAGGAGCCTGTGGATTGATTGGGAGCTGCCATTACTGCTCCTACCTTCACAGAGATTTAATCCCTCCCACCCATCCACCTGTCTTGCGTGAAGACTCTCGAATTGTCCCACTTCCTCCCCAAACTCCTCCATTTCTATCATGGAGGTAGTATATGAACTGGAGAGTGAATAAGTCCCACCCCCAGTCATTTCAATGGGAAATGCTAGGCTAGTGAATTCAGCCAAAATTAAACTGTTTCCTGGAGCTCATTTCCGACGCCAGTTTACTCAGTTAATTATGTGCCACGTCACTGACTGAAGTAAGGTTGACCAGAAAGCTGTATGGAAGACAGCATTGAATGCATGGAGGTATTATAAGGTGCCCAACCACAGACCTACATAGGAAAATGGCGACGAGGAAGTGCCTTGCTAATCGGCGAAGCTAACCATTTGACAATACAGCCTATTATTAAACACCAGCCATAATGCTTACCGGAATATTTTGTTGATGAGATTCGTGACTGGAAATTGCAGTAGCAATTTATTTAGCATTTAGCCCTATGGGCTCCCTTTTCCATTCCATACATTTTCCCACATGAAAGACTTACCAACGCTTGCCAACTAGTGGACACTCAAGAGAAACTGCAGTATGCATGCAAAGCTAACTGGCTACAATGGGAACCAATCAGACTGAATCTTCTCCTCTATTCTAATTTCTCTGGGTGAACTAGTGAAATGTAATTTGGCCATCAGAACATATTAGTGAGTACGGGTAAAAGAGTTTGAAAGTCCAGAGTTCAGCATTCACAGGTTCTTAGCTGACCATCTAACAGCATGGCAGCAAGTAAATATCTTCTGATTCCAGTCATTATATAGCCTCGAACACCATCCTAAGTACTTCCACCAAGAGACTTGGCTTCGCACTACGTCTGGTACCTGTTTTCTGTGGAGCGATGTTGAGCGGCAGGATTTGGCCGGTGTTCTGACAAACGGTCCTAAATTGTAATTTTACCCTACGGTATGATGTTCTGTCAAACATGTCATGTCTACATCGCCAAAGATAGATGTCAGACATGGGGGGGGGGGGTGTCGAGCATTATGCACTTAATCTCTGCTGCACTTTAAGTGGGATGGGGGGGCTGGGGGGGTCAAGCACTGGTGTCACTTTTACCTCTTATTGCACTTTACTTGAAAACCTGCTGCTACTAAGTATTGTACCCCAAACACAATTTCGTTGCCTTTTTGACAATGACAATAAACTCTTGAATCTTGAATCTTCTCTTGTTCATCAAATTATCCTGATCTTTCCGAAAATTTCCTTCCCACTTCCTGCAATCGCGTCAGATCAAACAACCCCCAGACCATAAATAGGAAATGAAATGGTAGTATTACGGGATGGTCAGGACCAGGCTAGTCATTATATGCTCTGGGCTACAAATATGCTGGGGCTAAATGTAGAATATTCATGCGGAAGTATCAATATTTTGTTCCAAAGCCGCCTGCATGAAAAATGTGAAAAAACTCATCCTTCTAAATCGTTTGCTGTTTGGTAAGAAAAATTATACAAAAATATCAGAAACAACATATGTGAAGCCCGTGGTGGCACAATTCAAAGGGGATCGAAACATCATTTTAAGGCCGCCATAGGATAACATGCTAAACATTTTCGCTAAAAACGCTGTGAGGTCCCATGAAATTGGAAGATGTGACATAACTTTCGAGCTCTTTGAGCAATGCTCGTTTGATTAGTCAAACGTTAGCGTTAGAATTAGCCAAGGCAGTGCAGAGGCTATCTGAACCATAATGGTCCCACCCACCGCCCTTAGCTATCTATATCGAGCGACACTTCCACAAAACACATAAAAGATTTAAAAAGAAAAAATATATTTTTATAGTTGGGCTCGCCAAGCAATGGGTTCCCAGTTTTCCTTCAGAACACAGTTCTAAATGCAATCAGTGCGCGGTTAGAACCGTTTACTGTCAGAAGCCATTGTTTTTCTTTCCTTCTTTTTTTCTCTTTTCTGTTTTTTTCTTCCCCATTTCATTGTCATCTTCTTTTCTTTCCACTCAGGGCTGGCCAAGTAAAGGCACTAGGTTATGTGTCAGTACACACGTACACACACTGGCATATGCACAGAATCTACAGCTATAACACACACACACACACACACACACACACACACACACACACACACACACACACACACACACACACACACACACACACACACACACACACACACACACACACACACACACACACACACACACACACACACACACAGTTTTCAGTGGAAGTCCGAAAAACAAAGTGCACATGCCCTGGTTTATACTGATTGACTGTCATGCTGTTGAATTGCCAGCATGTGCCCTCAAACACGCACGTTAATCATACACAATCATTCACACCTGCTCAACAAGCTTGCACAGAAAGCCTATCCATATGTACATGTATGCACCCACACACGCACGCATTCACATGCACACACGCACACACACAAACACACACACTACTGACATTAAGGGTCTATATATAAAGCGGATTTTGAACAAATCCAGCCATCTCTTAGATCTCTCTATCACACACACACACACACACACACACACACACACACACACACACACACACACACACACACACACACACACACACACACACACACACACACACACACACACACACACACACACACACACACACACACACACACACACACACACACACACACGCTGAGCGAGGATGAAATAAGGGATTCCTTCCGCTCTCCAATCCCATCTGCTTGACACACAGAGAGGAAAGGGGGGAGGAGGGGGACAGAGGGAGAGAGAGAAGAGAAGAGAAGGGAGAAGAGGAGGAGAGGAGGAGGGGAGGGAGGAAGGAGAGGCGAGGAGGAGGGGGGAGGGCTGTTTAGAAAAAGGCAGCCACTAGAGGAGAAAAAAGGAGAAGAGAGAAAAAAACGAAAAGAGGCTGGCTTGCCTGTAGTTGGGGGTTGGGCTTATATGTGTTTGTGTGTGTGTGTGTGTGTGTGAAAGAGAGCATGTGTGTATGTGCATGTGTGTGTGTGTGAGGGAGAGAGAGACATATGCACCAGAGAGTGAGAGAGAGAGAGAGAGAGAGAGAGAGAGAGAGAGAGAGAGAGAGAGAGAGAGAGAGAGAGAGAAAGCGTGCAACCCTGCTCCTTCCCTTTCTTTGTTTGACTACTGAGTGTAGGGAGAGAGAAAAAAACAGTGATAGAGAGAAAGTGTGTATGCATGTGTGCGTGTGCATGTATGTATGTGTGTGTGTGAAAGAGCTAGAGAGAGAGGCAACAGAGAGAGAGAGAGAGAGAGAGAGAGAGAAGCAAAGGAGAGAAAGGGAGAGAAAACCCGTGCAGACCTCTTCTGCTTCTGCTGAGGTAAATGCAAGACAGGCTGGTGAGGGGAAATCGGTCGTATTGTTTTGTTTAAATACACAGTAAATGTTGCGGTGTCAATTCAACACTTAAAGAGTTCATTTAAGTCTAAATGATGTCAAATCAACTCTAAGTGTGAAATGAGCACCGCTGATTGCCAACGTCGGCTTGTGTGTATGGATGGTGTGCTTCTCTTGTTTGTGCGTCCGGACGAGCGTGTGTGTGTGTGTGTGTGTGTGTGTGTGAATGAGTGCTTGCATGAATTATCTGCGAGAGAGAGAGAGAGGGGTGGTGGGGGGTGGTTGTTTGGATTGGATTGAATTGGTTTGGTTTGGGTTGGGGGTGCATGTATTGAAAGCACTACTAGCTCGCTCCTATTCTGACTCCGTCCTCGCCCCCCCATGTGTCTTGTTTAAAGGGCTGCAGACAGAAAGCGAGAGAGCGAGCGAGCGAGCGACGGAACGAGCAAGCAAGCAAGCGCACCGGGAGAACAAATGCTGGATACGATTTGCTGAGTTGGACTGGAGAAGACTGGCTGACACATAGCCTACACGCGCGCCGCTGCACGAAAACAACGCTCACATTTGGACTGTGGATTTTAAACTCCGGTTTTTAAAAAACACTCAGCTGTTTGGCTACAGCTGTCGAGCCGTCGCTCCGAGGGACAACCAACCAAAGTCTACAAGGTAGGACACGCTTCTTTCATTAGAGACAACAGCTCCTCTCTTTTCTCTCCACTTCTCTCATCTTCACTCTTTCCTCTCGTAGTTCTCCATCACTCTTCTCCGGTCTTACTCTTTTCTTGTTTTTTTTTGTTGGTGTTGTCCAAAAATATGTTTGCGATTGTTGTTGTCACTGTTATCTCTGCTTTTTTCTTTTTCTGGTTTTATTTTTGTTCCAGGAGGCAAAGACAGGTAGCTAGTGAAACATAAAGGCATAGCATAATAAAATAGCTGAAATCCCTTCAAGAGAGATGGATCGCTACACAAAGAATAGGCTACCGAGAGCGAACGAGAAGAGAAAGTTGCAGCCAACAGAG
>NC_085877.1:19506123-19511123 GCF_034702125.1 Engraulis encrasicolus | reverse complement strand
ACTGGGCTGGTGAACTGGATCACAGACTACCTCACAGGAAGGCCCCAGTTCGTCAGACTAGGTGACCTCACATCAGAGACTGTAGTCAGCAGCACTGGAGCTCCACAAGGAACGGTGCTCTCCCCCGTGCTGTTCACCCTGTACACCACTGACTTCAACTACAACACGAAGACCTGCCACATGCAAAAGTTCTCGGATGACACTGCCATTGTTGGATGTATTAAAGATGGGCAGGAGGGGGAGTACAGGGGACTGGTGGATGACTTTGTCAAATGGTGCATCAACAGCTGCAGCTGAACACCACCAAAACCAAAGAAATGGTGATTGACTTCAGGCGAACCACCCCACCCCTGGTGCCTGTCTCTATCGAGGGGGAGACTGTGGAGACAGTCTCCACATACAAGTACCTGGGTGTTCACCTGGACAATAAACTGGACTGGTCTGCTAACTCAAAAGCACTGTACAAGAAAGGCCAGAGCAGACTCTACTTTCTGAGAAAGCTGAGATCTTTCAATGTCTGCAACAGACTCCTGCAGATGTTCTACCAGTCTGCCATGGCCAGTGTGCTCTCCTATGCTGTGGCATGCTGGGGTGGCAGCATTAGGAAAAGAGATGCTGGACGGCTCGACAGGCTGGTGAGGAAAGCAGGGTCTGTTGTAGGCACAGAACTGGACGCCCTCACAACCACAGCCGACAAGAGGACACTTGGCAGATTGGACTCTATTTTGGACAACGACAAAGCACCCACTGTACCCAGTCCTCAACAACCAGAGAAGCCTGTTCAGCTACAGACTGCGCGCCATCTCCTGCAAGACAGACAGGCTGCGGAAGTCCTTTGTACCCAGGGCCATTCAGCTTTTCAACATTTGCACAGAAGGACACACAAAGAGAGATCATCATAGGGGACTGGACTGCATAAACAGATCCCACTCCTGCATACTCTTTTTACCTGGACTCTCTACCCTTCGACTCCTTTTCAGCGGAATGCACAGCTGAGTGTGTGTGTGTGTGTGTGTGTGTGTGTGTGTGTGTGTGTGTGTGTGTGTGTGTGTGTGTGTGTGTGGTGTGTGTGTGTGTGTGTGTGTGTGTGTGTGTGTGTGTGTGGGTAGATACTCAGTCTGCGATGTGTGTAACCCCCCTGACTACTGATACTCCTGGACTATGTACACTTTATTTTTGGTGTGTGTGTGTGTGTGTGGTGTGTGTGTGTGTGTGTGTGTGTGTGTGTGTGTGTGTGTGTGTGTGTGTGTGTGTGTGTGTGTGTGTGTGTGTGTGTGTGGAGTGACACAGGGGGTGACTTCTTGTGTTTAACCCCCCATCTCTTTTTCTAAGGAATACAATGGACATTGTTCTAGGAAAGAGACTATGGACACTCCTGGACACTTTATGGCCACCTTGTCTTGGCTACTATGTGCCACTTAGCTAAGGCACATGTGAACACTGGACACTTTACACTTTATATTTTTGGTGTGTGTGTGTGTGTGTGTGTGTGTGTGTGTGTGTGTGTGTGTGTGTGTGTGTGTGTGTGTGTGTGTGTGTGTGTGTGTGTGTGTGTGTGTGAGAGAGAGAGAGATGCCTTGGCAATAAGTATGCAACAGCGAGCTATATATGATTATTTTATTTTATGTGTAAATATGTGTGTTATGTCTTGTGGACAATGTCTTTATGTCTTTATTTATGTGTGTATGCTACTTGACACCTTAATTTCCCCCTGGGATCAATAAACGATACTCTACTCTACTCTACTCTACTCTACTCTACTCTACTCTACTCTACTCTACTTTATTTTACTAGGGTAGTCACATTGAGGCAGCTGCCTCTTTTCCAAGTGGGCCCTAGCCATGTCACTAGCCATTTAGCTTTTCTGCTAGCCAGAGATTTGTTGTCAGTTTTTCCTCCTCTGAATTTTCTTTCATTGAAATGCAAACAACAGATATAATACTGTGACTTGTCAGACCAAAGAATAAGTTACCCGTCAAGGTGGCTAGTGGGACTGAAATTATTACAAGCCACAGCCAAATTTTAGCAGCATTTGGCCGGTTGTGCCAATGTCAAGCCCTGATGTGTGTGTGTGCACGAATGCAAGCTATGGCGTCAAGTATTTGACAAAAATGTGACAACAGCTGATCGTTTGGTGCTAAAGGGGCGACACATCACACCAGCCTGAGGGCACTGGGAAACTGGGAAACTGGAATGGTCGGTTTCGCGAGGTGGGGGTGGGGGACGGGGTTGTGTGTGTGTGTGTGTGTGTGTGTGTGTGTGTGTGTGTGTGTGTGTGTGTGTGTGTGTGTGTGTGTGTGCGTGCGTTTTTTGTGTGTCCGTGCGTTTGTGTGTGTATGTGTGTGTATGTGTGTGTGTGCAAGGCCGCTGACAGCTTTTGCTGGCCCCGAGACAAAGTCATCTGAAGGGGCCCCCTACCAATACATACATACAATGAAAGGGGGACCCATTTCTGGGCCTGAGTTAACATACCAGTTTGTCCCCCCTGTCGGCAGGCCTGTGTGTGTGTGTGTGTGTCTGCGCGAGTGTGTACACATTTACTACCAATATTGACGATACGGTGTGAGTGTGTGTGTGTGTGTGTGTTTGTGTGTGTGTGTGTGTGTGTGTGTGTGTGTGTGTGTGTGTGTGTGTGTGTGTGTGTGTGTGTGTGTGTGTGTGTTTGTGTGTGTGTGTGTGTGTGTGTGTGTGTGTGTGTGTGTGTGTGTGTGTGTGTGTGTGTACAGATTTACTACCGATAGTGACAATGTGGACATTCTAGCCTTCTCTTCTGCTGATCTCAGCGCTGTGCTTCAGCTGTGCATTACTTGACTGCTGTTGTTGTTTTTTCCCCTGCTGTTTCTCGCCTCTATAAGCAGTCAGGGGCTCGAGGTTACAGAGAGTTCAGGAGCTAAATATGGACTGGTTTCCATATCAGTAGTAAAAATGAAGGACCCCCACCCCCCAGAAACCGCCATGTTGTTTGTTTATTTTTGTGTGTGCATATATGTGTCAGAGAGAGAGAGAGAGAGAGAGAGAGAGAGAGAGAGAGAGAGAGAGAGAGAGAGAGAGAGAGAGAGAGAGAGAGAGGTGTGTGTGTGTGTGTGATTGTGTGTGTGTGCGTGTTTGCAGACCAACACCTTGCAGAAAAGGTATCATTAGCACATGCATACAGTCCGTTAGCACTGTTATTACCCTCACAGTTCAGTCAAGGATAGGCTGTGCTATGTCTGCAACAAGCATTGGTGTTATTATCGCTGCAACTGTTCCTTTACGCACGCACAGCGTGATAAGGACTTTGCGGCCAATTTTGGATTAAAAATAGGGCGGCGGACGGAACTGTTGTCCCTGGTGACCGGCGGTCACCAGAGTCACGAGTGCACTTTTTGGATCGAGTATGTGCGCCAGAGAGAGGCAGATACAGAGACAGAGAACGAGTATGCGTATTTGGAGAGAGAGAGAGAGAGAGAGAGAGAGAGAGAGAGAGAGAGAGAGAGAGAGAGAGAGAGAGAGGTCCCCGTATGGTCCTGCAGCCCGTGCCAGAGTGCGCTGTCAGGGAATTCCGGGGCCGGCGGTGACGTCAGCCCCAGCGCCAGGCTTTTAGGGAAGGGGCGGAACTAGAGGCAGAGCGTTGGTGTATGTGTGGTGTGTAGTGTGTGTGTGCGCTCTCTAGCTGAGCGATAGCATCATAGGTTGCGAGCAGAGCCAAGCGCCGTGTCCCTTTAAAACACAGCGCAATTCGATCCCTGCCTACGAGAGCGAGAACAAGACCCGCAGTGTATGATAGAGAAAATAGGGGTACTGACATAACGTCAACACAAGACAAATCTGCCAGAGAAACTATTGGAAGCGTGTGTTTTGAGGTATTCGCGTTTACTGAACAAGACCAGGATCATTGCGCTGTCGACGATTTGGAATACTGGAAGCTAGGATACGCTGCTTCGCCGGTAGGAGCGTCGGTCGGAGCAGACAAGCTGGGATATTTGTTGGTCAGGAAAGGAGAGAGAGAGAAAAAACACTATCGGAGCCTGGAACTTCAGGAACGAAAGACAACGAGTACACCGGTACTAACTGGACTATTTCTTTCCTCACAATTACCCGGTTCATGTTGGATTACCGTTTTCTGGGATTGTAACGATTTTGGTTCGAGGGGTGCTTTTCTTCGAAGTAGTCGTTTAGCCTACTGTGTGTAATAGCCTACTAGGCAGGCTTGCTGGTCGAATTATTCGCATTGTTCTAAGCTGTTGCATATAATCACTCGCTGAGGTAAACATTCAAGACAAAAGAGGTTGTATTTGACCACGATTTGCCGTGATGAAATCACGTTGATAAGAGAGTTGAGGTGAACAAATGTGCCTGTGTTGTTACATTGTAACGACGGCAGAAACTAAGTGTTGGTCTTTTATTTTTCAACCAACAGATATTTTTGAGGAAGGGGAACAGTCAGAATCCAGGAGTTCCCTCTGAACGCGTTTTCACTTCGGACTGAAAAAAAGGTAAGCCCTCTTTTACCCTTTGTCTTTTACCTTGAAAATAAGTTACAAAGGACGTGTGCTATTGTGTCATAGAGGTGTGTCTTTCTGTCGTTCACCCCGAAACGGTATTGTTTGGGGGTAGTGTTGTCTCTGAAACCACCCATTCATTCAGTATGCTGTAATAAAACAGTTGCCGTCTGAATAGTAATAGTAGTAGTAACATTCAGGGGAAGCTGTGTGAATCCGGAAATGTAGTCACTTCACGCCGCCGTGTTAACCCTTTATGGCCATCAGGGCTATGGGGAGGTTCTTATTTTCACCCTCTATATATAATTTTATTTCTTGCACTGTAACATCACGTTCGCTTGTTCAGACGGTGTCTTATTTTGTGTCTTAAAAAACACATGCGTCTTTGCGCAGTCCTTGGATCAAAGTCGATGCGTTATGGCACTATGGCCGGTTACGACAGTCATTTGGGTGTTTAAAACCCAGTCAGTCTGCTCGTTCGTGGTTCCAGTTCGGCACTTCCAATACAAGCGTACCCAC
>NC_085877.1:19478623-19481123 GCF_034702125.1 Engraulis encrasicolus | reverse complement strand
GCATGTCGGAATAGGATTGAATTGAATGAATATGATTTAAGACTGTGCCAATGTCATTTGGACTTCAAAAAGGGTTCAATCTTGCTTTTTGCTTGGTGATGCACATAGTAGACAGGCGAAAGCTATTGTGCAGTATGTGAGGAGTTGTAAGAAAATATTTGGCATGTTTCAGCTATTCCCTCCTCATAACTCATTCTGATCCTCCAGACGGGACCACATCACCACCCCTCCCTCCAGCAGCAGCAGCAGCAGCAGCAGCAGCAGCGTTTCTCTGGGCATGTGGGCCATCTCACTCAGTCCCCATCCTCCACCACCACCTCCTCCACCTCCTCCTCCTCCACCTCCTCCTCCTCGGCCCCAAAGCCAGCCTTCTGGAGCCCCCTGCACAACAACAACAATGGAGGCACCCCCACCCCTACCCTGCCCTGGGGGGCCACACCCGCCCCTACAGAGAGGAAGGGCAGCAACTCCAGTGACTATTATCAGGTACACACACACAGGCACGCACACACGCACGCACGCACACACGCACGCACGCACACACTCACCATGCCAATTACCAACTATCAAGTATAGTCTTTCATAACACATACAGTCAGACAGACAGACAGAAGGACAGACATACAGTGTGTGTGGCTGCGGGTGTGTGTGTGTGTTTGTGTTTGTGTGTGTGTGTGGCTGCATGTGTGTGTTTGTGTGTGTGCGTGCGTGTGTGTGCATGTGTGTGTGTGTTAGTAACCTGGATGTGTCCACTCATCCCCTCTCTTCATCCCCTTTTCTTTCTGTTCTTCCCTTCCTCCAGGACTCTGCTAAATCAGGTGTACCAGGTGGCTTCACATTTAAGGCCGGCCCAGCCACCAACTCCTCCCCTGGGGGCTACGGCAGCCAGGAGCGCAACCCCACCCCCACCCAACAGACACCCCTCATATCTCCCCACCACCACCATCAACAACAACAGCAGCACCACTCACGTCTCCACCACCCCCAGAATGGCAAGCCCTCACCCTCACCCTCATCCTCCTCTTCGTCCTCCGGCTCCCCTTCCAACTCCAACCTCCAGGGTCCTCCGCTGCGCTACCAGGAGAGCAGAGGTGGCGTGCCCCAGCCCAGAGGCCCCGAGCTGGGCTTGAGCTCCGCAGTGGGCCAGCCTCTCTCCTCTGGAGTTCCAAGCCTCCAGCATCAGCAGCAGCACCATCAGCAGCAGCAGCAGAAGGCGTCATTGCGTGCCGACGCCAACAGGGAGCGCCAGAGCAGCGGTGGTCCATCACAGCTGCCCACGACTGCGGCGACACCAGCAAACCTCACCTCCGTGCCTTACAGCCTGGCTCACTTCCTGTCACACCCTGGGATGCCCGTAACCACGACAACAGGCTTGCCGACGGGGCCAATGACGAGGGCGATGCCCCCAACGTCGGGGACCTCTGGCCCTCAGCAGCACAACCTCAACAACGGATGGAGGCCACATGTGGGACATGGGCCCCAACACTCATCGGTAAGCATCACCGTGCTATCCTGATTGTCATCGACTTTTAAAATCTCTTCGACACTTGGTCTGACCTAGAGCGTAACAATTAACGTCTCTCGAACGGCACGGTGGCCCCACCACCCTTGGTTTGCTACTGGTGGAGGCCAGACAAGGCTGTGCCGAAGTTTAAACCAGACATTGTCTTAGTCCCAATAGAATGTCTCTGCTTAAACCACGTCACTGCTTTGAACACGCCTCTACCCAGGGCCGTTGGAGCTGCTCAAAGTTGATTGCTTCCCGACAAAGTGGGTGGAGTTCCCGAGTTCTCCCGAGCTCAGAAAGTACTTGCATTGCTCTTGACCTGACTAGTAGCGACGCTGAAGGTGTTACGTCACTAGGAGGGGGCGGGGCTATCGCTGCACTACATAGCTTGCTGTTAAAGTTTGCGGTTATAACATAGTAGTCAGGACTCTTCAGTAACTGTTTTAACCACCAGCCAAAATGGCTAGTAGATGATAATCTTACTGGCCAAACACACACTCACTAATGGGTCAAAGTGGCTTCTAAGATACTTTTCTCTAACGTTCAAACTGAATTTTCACCAGCACTTGGCTGGTTGGCTGGTGTTGATTTTGAGCCCTGTGTAGTACTCTTACACAGTAATAGACAAGAGCCATTACACGACTACACTTATGGGCCATGAGCACAACACTCTATATTGCAGGAATGGGCAACCGGAGGCCCGGGGGCCACATGTGGCCCGCCTCCTTACTCAGTGCGGCCCATAGACAAACCATAATAAAAAATAGTAATAATGACCAAATAAAAAAAAAACATCAAAGGGGCCCATGCCTACTCGACAGTAAGCGTCACTGCACCATGCAAGTCAATCTTTATTTTCATAATTGTACCGTGTACAATCAGTGCTATCTGATATGCGCAGTGCAATGACGTAGGTTGGTTGATATGGGGACAATTTAAAAAACTGCACCGCACTGTGCACCAGCCAGCCCCTCTTGAGATTAAACATTCCAA
>NC_085877.1:19458623-19476123 GCF_034702125.1 Engraulis encrasicolus | reverse complement strand
GCGGCAGCAGTAACGGAGGAGACTCCTCCCATGGCAACAACGGAAACCATGGCAACCGTGGCGAGCGCCACACCCCCAGCACCCCGCAGCGCGTGACCCCCCCTCAAGTCCAGGGCTCCCCCAGAGCTCCGGTCATCACCCCCACCCCCACGACTCCAACCCCGACTCCACCTCGCTCCGAAGGCCAACAACACACACCCGTCTACGGCAGCAGCGGTAACAGCAACAGAAGCATTGGTGGAGCGCGCACCTCAGTCAATACATCAGCAGCGCCCTCTGCTGTCGGCAACGGGTCTAGCATGCCCTCACACATGGGCTGGAAAGCTCCCGCAGACCACATGCAACAATTACACACTCTCCAATATGGAGGCCCACCACCCCCGTCGTCATCGCAGAGAGGCAGCAACTCCAGCGGCCAATCGCAGCAGAGTGCCGGCAGCAGCAGCAGCAGCAGCCTGGCCAATCAGGGAGGAGGATATCAGGGACCCAAGGCGGGCACTGGACCCAGCGGTGCTACTAGTGCCAGTCAACACTCCCAGCAGCAACATTCCCAGCAGCAACAGCGCCCGGACCTGCTGGGCAAGATGAGCCATCCTCACCACCCAGGGATGCCCTACTACCCCCGCCACCAGGGCAGTACAGCGGGTATGATGCCTCCGACGGGCATGGCTTTGCCCCAGCGCCAGGTGCCGGTGCCAACCAGCCACGTGGGCACCTCAGCTCCCTCAAGCTTGTCAAGGGCTGCGGGCGAGAGCGTGATCACTGCCAGCAACAGTATCGGCGGAGTTATGGGTCGCCCCTCCTCCTCCTCCAATCACGTCATCTCTCCCCCTCCCCCACCCACCTCGTCTGCCCCATCTGGGCACCCGATGCCCAACAACAGGCCGCAGCAGCAGCACCACCACCACCACATGCTGCCCCAGACGGTGCCAGGGCCCATGCCCTCCTCCTCCTCCTCGATCTCCAATACCAACAGCAACACCTCAATGTCAGGAGGAGGGTACGCGATGGGCGACTCTGCCCCATCCAAGGAGCAGAGGAGGCACCCCAAAATACAGACGGACACCGTTGGTGCGGGTACCCAGATGCCAACGCCCGCACCTGTCGAGCCCCAGTCCATGGAGGACGTTCTGAAGAAGCTGGAGGCCGAACTGCAGGGTCACATGCGCCAGCGAGAGCGGGAAGAGCGGCAGGAGAAGGAGAGACAGGAGAAGGAGGAGAGGAGGAGGAGGAGAAAGGAAGAGGAGGAGAGGGAGAGGGTGGAAAGGGAGAGAGAGAAGGAGAGGGAGCGAGAGAAGGAGCGGGAGCGAGAGCAAGAGAGGAGGCGGAACGAGGAGGAGAGGAGACGTATGATGATGGCGATGGCCGCCCAGAAGAAGCAGGAGGAGGAGGAGGCGGCAGCCAGGAAGCGGCGCCAGGATATCGCCATGGCGACAGTGGTCACTCCGGCGACAAAGATGCTGGGAGAGGAGGAGGAATCGGCCATCGCCAGCCTGGAGAGGCTGTTGGGCGAGAGTCACGCAGACCCACCGCCTCCCCATCTATCTCCCGCGGCGACCGCAGTTGTCCAGCAGCCCTCTCCGCCACCGTACCCGTGGCTGAGTTACGGAGGCGCGCCCGCTCAGGGTGGTCACGCCAGCCAGCAGCGGGCACCGCCCAACATTACCAACAGTCGCCCGCCGCCGCTCACCCCCCAGACAGACTACGCCCGCGAGAAACAGCGGCAACGGGAGCGCTGGGCGGGCAGTGCCAACGCTGCTGACGTGGCATCGTCGACGCCAACACCAAGTGGGCGCGGCAGCAGCAGCAGCAACGCCCCGTCTCTCTTCACCTCAGGGAACCCCCACAAATCCAGCCCCCCTCTCCTCAGCCCTCATCATCACGCCACCTCCACGTGCACCCCTTTGCCCGGTGCCACCACCAGCACCCTCCAACCGCCATCCAAAGACGCCCACTCTGCCCGCCATCTACCCTTGCCGCCCCCGCTCAGAGAGGCGCCGCAGCTGTACCACCAGGCCTTCTCGCGAGACTCCGTGCCCAGCTCGAGCTCCTCGGCTCTGGGTAGACGCATGCCCAGCGGTGGGCTAGGCAGCCTGGGCAGCAGCACCTGCAGCAACAGTAGCAGCGGCAGCGGAGCCGACTCGGACGGCGGCGCCCAGTTCGAAGAGGAGCCCTCGGAGCTTCTGCCAGACGGCCTGGCCAACATCATGGCAATGCTGGACGAGTCCATCAAGAACGAGGAGGAGATGAACCAGGTGGGCAGCGGCGGCGGTGCCAGTAGTGCCGGATGCCCGAGTGGCATGGTGCCCAGCGATCGCAACTCATCCGCCATGCCCGCTACCTCCACCAGAGGGCCTATGGCTACGGCGTTCAACCCCATGCCGTCTGCCTGCGTACCCGCGCCTCTGCAAAACCAACCCCAACCCCAAACACAACCTCCGCCACTGCTGCCACCCCTCAAGAGCTACCTGTGCGCCCCAGACCTGGTGCCCGCTGCCAAGCAGTCTCCCCCGGCCAGAGGGGAGGATTTCGGGGTGGAGGGCCACAGCAGCCCCCCTGTGCTGAGCCGGCAGGGGTCCCTGGCTTCCCCTTGCAGTCGCACGTCTTCCCTGGAGGAGGACGAGGACAACGTCGTCGATGCTGTAGTGGTCAATCAGCCAGCCAATCAGAAGATGGACATCAAGCGGTTGCCCGTCGACAACACCGGCGACACCCCGGCGACCAACTATCGTCACAACGACCTGGCCAAGCTGTACGGGCTGCCGGAGAAGGAGGAAGAGGAGGAGGAGGAGAGCGAGACGGAAGGAGAGGAGACGCCCTCCAGTTCTCCTCCGCAGCGTCCTCACCTCCACCAGACCGGGGTGGGGAGCATGTTCAAGTCCCTGGCCACGGTGCTGGGCCCCCAGAAGTACACGTACCGCGGGGGGCCGTTCGGACGCCCGCCCCCTTCCGCCGCCCGATCCGGAGTCAAGTACTCCTCGTCGCTGTCCCTGACCACGCCGGACATCGCCAGCGGTCAACCGACGGACAAGCAGCAGCAGCACGCGCAGCGGATGGCAACCGTGCTGTCGTTGTCGTCGCAGACGTCGTCCAGCGCCGACTCCTCATCTGATTCGTCGCCTACCTCGGGGTCGACCAATCACCCGGGCTTCGGCTCCTTTGACCCGCCCTCCGTGGCCAAGACGTTGGCTTCTGATTGGCCAACGGAGAGGAAGAAGAGGGAGGACATGGAGGAGGTGAAGAGGAGGATCGCGGCCGAGCTGTGGGGAGACGACTGGAGCGGTCAGCAGCAGGAGCGCAAAGGGAGGGATAGAGAGCGGGAGAAGGAGAGGGACAAAACGAAGGACTCCAGGACAATAACGGAGGAGAAGAGGAAGGAGAAGAAGGACGACAGGCCCCGCCTCACCACCATCTCTGAGTCCTCATTGGCCGAGCTGGGCCGCAGCTGCGAGGACATGTTAATGAGACACACCCAGCCGACCAATCAGAGCCACAGCCACTCCCACAAACAGGAAGAGTCCAGGCGAGTGGAGAATGACAGGAGGGAAGGAGGAGAGAAAGAGAAGGAACGTGGAGGAGGAGAAGAGAGGCATAGGGATAAGAAGCATCGCGATAAGCACCGCGACGAGAGCAGAAAGGAGAGAGAGGAGAGGAAGGAGAAGAAGAAGAAGCATCGGGAGAAACGAGAGGAAGAACGCACCTCCTCCATCTCCCACTCTTCGTCCTCCTCTTCCTCGCCCAGCTCCAGCTCCACCAGTAGTGGCAGCAGCAGCAGGAAGCACAAGGACGGCAAGTCGCACAAGGACAAAAAGCACCGGCAGGTAGGACTCCCCTCAGTAGTCAAATTTTTAGGGTTTACTGAATTTTTATCTGGAACATCAGATGAAGATAATTTAGCGATAATTGACAAAAATGACAAATGACAAAACATTTAAATAAATGATAAATGACAAAAAAAGGAAAAATAATGGAAAGTCACATTCAATACATTAAATACCGTACATTTTATTTTGTTCAGTACATCAGACGTAGCTTTTGCAGTATTTTTTTCATACAAGACACATGTTTATGGAGAAAGGTAGTAGAGGAAATTTCGAATTACACATTATTGACGAAATCCAAGTTCACATTTCATGAATTGTTTTAAGTAAGGGTTAACGTTCGGCGAGAAGGTCGCTACCGTGGAATAGCAGCACGACAGAGAGAATCTTTCTCTGAAGTGCTGCTATTCCACAAAGCGACCGACTCGCCGAAAGTTAACCCGCTTATTATATGGATATACTTAAATGATTCACACATGGCGGGGACATTTCTTTAGGCCTATTTAATGTTAAGATTGTTGCTGCGCAAAACAAAACAGTGCCGTTGTGGAACACCGCTAGGCAACAGCTAGGTAGCCAGGACAACAGGTGTTGTCTATCACAGCAGCTGATTAGAGTCTTGTTGAAAAGTCGCTTTAGCAGTGAAAAGTCTTGTTGCCATTGACAGCGGTCTGTTATAGACCAACCCGTCCGTTATCGAAAAATAACAGACGTGCTAACGTTGGGGAGCCCCGTTGAAATGAATGGAACATTCGACCGATGACGTCACAACCATATAATAAGAGTTTTTAAAACATCTTTAAAATGCTTGAATTTATTTTTTCTCCAGGTCCTGGCCAGCCTTGACCTACAGGGCAAGGAGGCGCGGGACAAAGATCGCAGGAGTCAGGATGGGGGAGAGAAGAAGAGGCGCAGGGAGGAGGGCAGCTCTCATATGATGGGCTCTTCGTCCTCCTCCTCCTCCTCTTCATCATTCTCACGACCTGGGTTCTCTGCAGACCTTATGAAGCTGAAGGCTCTATCAGATGGGCCACCCAAGGTATGTATTTTGTGTGTGTGTGTGTGTGTGTGTGTGTGTGTGTGGATGGATGTGTGTGTGTGCGTGTGTGGATGGATGTGTGGATGGATGTTTGTGTGTGTGTCTGTGTGTCTGTGTGTCTGTGTGTGTGTGTGTCTGTGTGTGTGTGTGTCTGTGTGTGTGTGTGCGCGCGCGCGTGTGTGCGTGTCCTGTAATTCTTAACTTGCAAGGACCAAATGACTTGTGAGGACATTTTCATTTATCAGTGCTTTCAGTCATTTTGTTTTGGTGTTACTGACAAAACTTAAAGTTGGAACATTGTTTACTGTAATGCACTTTTAGTAGATATGATTATAACGGCAATCAATGGGAGATCCTCATTAGGATGGTTAACCACATGTGTGTGTATAATGTATGTACGTACAGTAGGGTGTCCCAATTTACCTGAATTCACCATATGTTTGTGTGTATTTTTATTTGTGTGTGTTTCAGTGTGTGTCTGTGTACTGTATGTGTGTGTATGACCGTAAAGCTAACTGCCTCTTTGGCCTGTGTGTGTGTTCCCCAGGAGCTGAAGATTCGCCTGATTAAGGTGGAGAGTGGCGAGAGGGAGACCTTCATCGCCTCAGAGGTGGAGGACAGGCGCATCCCGCTCGGCGAAGTGTGTGTCAAGAACACCGCCACAGACATCATCAGGGCCTGCAAGTGAGTGATGCGCACACACACACACACACACATGCACACGCGCGCACACACACACACACACACACACACACACACACACACACACACACACACACACACACACACACACACACACACAGTGGTGTAGTCTACGTAGAACGCGGGTATACGGAGTATACCCACTTCTAAATTTCAGGGATTTCAGTATACCCACTTAAAATTGATTGATCCATTGTTTTGAATAGCACAAATATATACAGTATACCCACTTCAAAAAATGCTCAAATATACAGTATACCCACTTAAAAAAGTAGACTACACCGCTGCACACACACACACACACACACACACACACACACACACACACACACACACACACACACACACACACACACACACACACACACACACACACACACACACACACACACACACACACTCAAAATCAACATTTTGATCCATTTAGATGTTAGTGTTGTAAATCACTGGTGTTGTAAAGCCTTGCGATGGTTTGTAAACCTGGTTCTGCGATGGAACAGTCTGAGAGCATGTGTGTTACCTCAGAGACCCCGGTGCCAATCCTGGTGTGGAAAATGGAATGCGCTGGGATTAGGTGATTAGACACAATGATGATTTGTTCTGACCTTTGTGGTGTCCTCTCCTCTCCTCTCCTCTACTCCACAGGGGTGCCAGGGTGAAGGGCAAGTTTAAAGAGTCCTACCTGCTGCCAGCCTTCTCCGTCAAGCCCGTCCTACCAACAGAACTGCCCATTCCCAGGGAGAAACTCAACCCCCCCACGCCCAGCATCTATGTAAGTACACATGCTTACACACACGGCGCTAATCACATGCAAACACAACATACACACACAAACATGCACACAAACAACACCACTCACATTAGGTAGCATCTATGTACCCGGTACTCACACATCCATGTACACACAGACACAAACAATAAAAGAACACAAGTCCTATACTTACTACAAACCCCAACTCCGATGAAGTTGGGACGTTTGGTAAACAGTGAATAAAATCAAAATGCTATCATTTTCAAAACATTCAATCTATTCATTAGATGGAGAATAGTGAAAAGACAACATATTAAGTGTTAAAACCGAGAAAAAATATTGTTTTGGGGGACATATGTACTCATTTCTTATTTGATAAATCCAACACGTCTCAAAAGAGTTGGGACGGGGATCAGTGACATTTAGTAAACATCCAAATAAGATAAAACAACAAAGAAGAACATTTCAAAATGAATTGTACTGACGGACAATATAGGTGTCCAGGTATAAGATCATCACAGAGAGGCTGAGTCACTCAGAATTAAAGATGCAAAGGGAATAATTACCATAGTTATTACATACATTTTTGAATTCCCTTTGATTTACCACGATTGAGTGTATATAAGACATATTTCTGTTAATAAAATCATTGTATAGGTTCATGACATCATGAAATATATATTGGCTGTAGTCTCACTCTAGCACTACAGGAATTAGAGCTATTGAAAATTGACCATATTAAGAATGCTTAATGCATGAAAATGATACAGGGGTGTAACATTCTCCTAAGCACCTGAGCTCACTTGAAATAGACCCAGAAGACATGGGAAACTGTCCTTTGCTTACAGAAGTCAGCAGAAGTTGTAGAAGTCCATTCTTTTTGACAATAATAGAGCATTGCACATCCTGTGCTACAGTGAAAATGGACCATCCAACTTGTGTTAGTGCTAGCTTCAAAAGTCAGCCTCCATGATGGCATGCGGGTGCAGTAGCGCATTGGTTAAGATGTTCTCACTCATCTGTAGAGTTAAATACAGTGCTGAATGGTATAAATGGGTTTTAAACAGCATGAAAAGCCACTCATGCATTATATTTTGAAGGGAGATCTTCGATTACTGCCACATAGTAAGGTCAAATTGCATTCTCTACTATGTTTTAACAGTTTGGCTCCATCATAAGGACCAGCAGGTGATAAAATGGTGGGTTTTTGGTCAAGACCTGTCAGACTGTAAGCACTACAGAAAGGAAAACATTGCAAAACATGACAAGGAATACACCCACCATTTAAGCTGGTGAAATCATGTCCAAGATAGGAATTAACACTGTTTTTTAATATAAAATAATCTCATCGGTTAATGTATTTAACTGTTAAGTGTTGTCTTTTGTTTTGTTTTTAGTCTTCCTCGACATTTGCTGCCATTTATTGTCCCCGTCCCAACTCTTTTGAGACGTGTTGGATTTATCAAATTAGAAATGAGTACATATGTCCCCCAAAACAATATTTTTTCTCGGTTTTAACACTTAATATGTTGTCTTTTCACTATTCTCCATCTAATGAATAGATTGAATGTTTTGAAAATGATAGCATTTTGATTTTATTCACTGTTTACCAAACGTCCCAACTTCATCGGAGTTGGGGTTTGTATTTGCTATGTTCTCTGTTGGCTCGGCGTGTTTGCATTCGTGTTCGTGAGTTTGCATTCATCGGATGTGTGTAGTTACACTGCCACCTTGTGGCTGCATTTGTCTCTGCATCTGTTCCAAGTTTGATCTCTCTGAACCTTTCCATTTAACTGGGTGTTGAATCCCATAAAACGTGCATTGTCTTGAAGAAGAAGAATTTGCAGCGCACACAACACTCTCAGATCTTCCATTGTTAATTTAGGTATTTATTATTAATTAATGTATGTATGTACATAATTCCTTGTATTTGTTGATCTGCAGTTGGAGAGCAAGAGAGATGCCTTCTCCCCCGTGCTGCTGCAGTTCTGCACGGACCCCAAGAACCCCATCACCGTCATCAGAGGCCTGGCAGGATCACTCAGACTCAGTGAGTAGCACACTACGCTAGCACTTTATTTTAGGGATACATCTATTAGCACTAATACATACAATGTGTCTGTATAAGTAACTTGTAAGGCATGTAAAAAGCAAAATCAAACATTTGTTAGGCTTGTATTCGCAAATGTGTTGTTCATGCGCGATAAGGGATTTATTGCCAATTTAACCTAGTAGGCCTTAGCGTTTGCTTAGTACATGCCTTACAAGTTACTTATGCAGGCATTAACATTGTATGTATTAGTGTATCCCTAACATAAAGTGTTACCCAAACTACCATTTGAAGAGCTCCGTGTATGATGAAAATGATGTATTGTATATCCATTTTGGAAAATTTTGGAAAATTGACATTTTTGTATTGGGCATTACATTGTATTGCATTGGAACATGCCTTTTACATAGGTGTAGCCCCTTAATGCATGCCGTGCCTCCAGTGGCACACTGTAATAGTCATTGGCATGTAACTACCGTAGCACTACAATACTATATTACACAACACAGGCCTGTAGTCATGCACTACGACTGGGTCATTGCCATTCTGGTAACAACAATGTATAAAGCCGTGTCTTAAGGGGTTAAAATGTATCTTCTTGAAATATTTGAATGGCAAGGATTCACAAATAGATGATATTACGCCTGAACAGCCATTTCCAACAATAAAATGCAAAAGTCAAAAAAATCTGCTACGTCACGTTATGGAGAGCCAGCCATTTTAACAATGACTGACTTGCTCTGTCCCTTTCCTCCTTCTCCTTCTCCCTCTCCCTCTCCCTCTCTCTCCCTTTTCCTCTCCCTCTCTCTCTCTCTCTCTCTCTCTCTCTCTCTCTCTCTCTCTCCCTCTCTCTCTCTCCCTCTCTCTTCCTCTTCCTCTCCCTCTCCCTCTCTCCCTCTCCATATCCCTCTCCATCTTCATCTCTCTCCCTCTCTCTTTCCATCAGACTTGGGTCTGTCCTCCACCAAGTCCCTTGTGAATGGTAATGATGATGCAACTGCTGATGTCTAACATGTTCTCTCTCTTTCTCTCCCTCTCACTCTCTCTCTCTCTCTCTCCCTCTCCATCTTTCTCTCCCTTTCTCTCTCCACCAGACCTGGGCCTGTTCTCCACCAAGTCCCTGGTGGATGCCAATGCGGACCAGGCGGTGGAGGTGCGTACGCAGGTGCAGCAGCCGGCCGACGAGAACTGGGACCCCAGCGGCACGGGCCAGACCTGGCCCTGCGAGAGCAGCCGATCACACACCACCATCGCCAAGTATGCCCAGTACCAGGCATCCAGCTTCCAGGAGAGCCTACAGGTCAGATACTGCAGATGCACGCACACACACACACACACACACACACACACACACACACACACACACACACACACACACACAGACACACACACACACACACACACACACACACACACACACACACACACACACACACACACACACACACACACACACACACACACACACACTGCCACACAGCCACAGGCCTCTAGCTTCCAGGAGAGCCTACAGGTCAGATACGCACATGCACACACACACACACACACACACACATACACACACACACATGCTCATGCACACACACGTTCACACGCACACACACCACAGACACACACCACACACAATCCAGTCGTTATCACAACAGTCACTTCTGATTGCCTGGTGTGTTAAGAATCTGTTTGTTTTTGTTGTGTAGGAGGAGAAAGGGAGTGACGAAGAAGAGGATGAAGACGACAATGACAAAGACAAGGAGAAAGAGAAAGAGAAAGACAAGGAGAAGGAGAAAGAGAAGGAGAAGGAGAAGAAGCCGTCCAGTCTCTTAGAGATGCAGCCTAGCAACCCCAATGGCTCTGGGTAAGTTACAGTAGAGTAGTAGAGAATAGTAGAGTACCATGTATTAATCCTGAGGGGAAATTAAGGTGTCCAGTAGCAATCATACATAAATACGCAAGACATTACACACAATACATTACACACATCATTACACACATAGCTCACTTTTGCATACATTCAGCCCAAGGCAGATCTCTCTCTCTCTGTTGAGATTGTTGACTAACATTTCTCTCCTCTCCTCTCCTCTGTCCTCTCCTCCACCTCCACCTCCACCTGCAGTCCCGACCACAAGCCGGGACAAGTGGGCAAGATCATCAAGTTCGGCACCAACATCGACCTGTCGGACCCCAAGCGCTGGAAGCCCCAGCTGCAGGAGCTGCAGAAGCTGCCGGCCTTCATGCGCGTGGCCTCCAGCCGCAACATGCTGAGCCACGTGGGACACACCATCCTGGGCATGAACACCGTACAGCTCTACATGAAGGTGCCCGGCAGCCGCACGCCAGGTGGGTACATGTGTGTGTGTGTGTGTGTGTGTGTGTGTGTGTGTGTGTGTGTGTGTGTGTGTGTGTGTGTGTGTGCGTGTGTGCGTGCAGTAATTACATGCGGTAACTGTTCCATAGAAGAAAGTGTTTGTGTATGTATGGATGTGTGCTGTATGTGAATATACGTCTGTGTCTTGTCTAGGTATGCATACTGTATGCACTTGTTTTCATCCGACGTTCCCTCTTGAGTTCAGTTGTTGTTCAGTTCCTAAGCCTCTCTGAAGCCGTGCGTTACTGACTGTGGTACTCTCACTCCCTCTGCAGGCCACCAGGAGAATAACAACTTCTGCTCGGTGAACATCAACATCGGCCCTGGAGACTGCGAATGGTTCGCCGTCCACGATAACTACTGGCCAGCCATCAGTGACTTTTGTGAAGCGTAAGTTCACACTAATATAAATGTGAAAATTGTGTCATTTTAATAATACAAAATAGTGCAATCTGTGTTATTACAGGTTGTAAATGTTAATGTCTTCTCCAATTCCTGGTTTCATTCTCCACCCTCATGTCTCATCTGTGTATTGCTCAGTCGTTTCCCTGTTGTTGTTTTTCTTTCTT
The DNA here is from genome assembly GCF_034702125.1 of Engraulis encrasicolus. Lineage (NCBI taxonomy): Eukaryota > Metazoa > Chordata > Actinopteri > Clupeiformes > Engraulidae > Engraulis > Engraulis encrasicolus. The sequence goes on along the minus strand of NC_085877.1, from coordinate 19,464,826 downwards.
GACCCTTCCCCAATGTTCCTTTCTTTCTCCTTTTGTTTCATTCTTCTTTTATCCATTTCCTTCTCCATCCAACTGTTAATCCTTGGAATGAGCCTCCTCACTGACTCCAAACCTATGTAACTCCTTTTCTTTCTTTTTAATTTTGTTCAGGCACGGTGTGGACTACCTGACGGGGTCCTGGTGGCCGGTGCTGGAGGACCTGTACAAGTCCAACATCCCGGTGTACCGCTTCGTCCAGCGCCCAGGCGACCTGGTGTGGATCAACGCCGGCACCGTGCACTGGGTGCAGGCCGTGGGCTGGTGCAACAACATCGCCTGGAACGTCGGACCACTCAGTGGTGAGTAGTATTTGACTTCATTAAGAATCATGTCATTAATTATTCAAAAGTTCAAACCATTATTATTATCATTGCAAGTGTAAGTAGTAGTAATGATCTTAGAAGTGAAATGAAATTGTCAATTGTAATCATTAAGTATGTTAATTGAACTGTTAAATTAGTTAATTGTCTGTGATCTTTTGTCATTCTTTAGAATTTTCTTTAAATTTCTCTTTAAATCTCACTGACTGTTGTTGTTTTCTGTAATCTGTTTAAACACTTGGAGCTACATGACATGCATGCTATGCTTGATTTTGTGCTATATAAATAACATTATTATCAATATTATTATTATTATTATTATTAGCCTACCAGTACCAGCTGGCTCTGGAGCGTTTCGAGTGGAACGAGGTGAAGAAGGTGAAGAGCATTGTGCCCATGATCCACGTCTCCTGGAACATGGCCCGCACCCTCAAGGTCTCCGAGCCGGACACCTACCAGATGATCAAGTACGTCTCTTATAGCACGCATTTACAACCAGGGCTCTAAATTAACACCAGCCAACCGGCCAAAAACTGGCGAAATTCCAAGTTGGTTGGTAGATCAGCCACTTTGAACCATTAGTGAGTCTGTGTTTGACTGCTAACATTAACATTAACTGCTATCCATTTTGGCTGATGACAAAAAAAAGTTAGAAAAAGTTAATTTAGAGCTCTGTTTACAACATAACATAATATTATGCATTTACAGCATAACATTTAGATGACCAAATATATCTAACGCGTGTATATTTGTGTGTCCACCAGACACTGTCTTCTGCAGTCCATAAAGCACATCCAGATCCTGCGAGACCAGCTGGTGGCCGAGGGCAAGAAGATCTCCTACCAGAGCCGCGTCAAGGACGAGCCCGCATACTACTGCAACGAGTGCGACGTGAGTATACTATAGCGGACACTTTTCAATACACTAGCATACTGCTGCAACGAGTGCGACGTGAGTTTACTATAGCGGACACTTTTCAATACACTAGCATACTACTGCAACGAGTGCGACGTGAGTATGCTATAGCGGACTCTTTTCAATACACTAGCATACTACTGCAACGAATGCGACGTGAGTATACTATAGCGGACACTTTTCAATACACTAGCATACTACTGCAACGAGTGCGACGTGAGTATACTATAGAGGACACTTTTCAATACACTAGCATACTACTGCAACGAGTGCGACGTGAGTATACTATAGCGGACACTTTTCAATACACTAGCATACTACTGCAACGAGTGCGACGTGAGTATACTATAGCGGACACTTTTCAATACACTAGCATACTACTGCAACGAGTGCGACGTGAGTATACTATAGCGGACACTTTTCAATACACTAGCATACTACTGCAACGAGTGCGACGTGAGTATACTATAGCGGACACTTTTCAATACACTAGCATACTACTGCAACGAGTGCGACGTGAGTATGCTACATTACTAGCCTGATCCTGACCATCCCATAATACTACCATTTCATTTCGTATTCTTGTTCTGGAGGTTGTTTGATCTGACGCGATTACAGCAAGCGGGAAGGAATCCAAGTTATCCATTGCATAGCACACACCTTTCAATGTACCTACATTACTGCAACAAGTGTGATGTCAGTATATTATATCACAAGCCTTTCAATGCACCTACATTACTGCAACGGTTGTGATGTGAGTGTATAACGCACACTTTTCAAGATACTGTACACAGACATTTCTGCAACAAGTGTGACATGTAAGGGTTAACGTTCGGCGAGAAGGTCGCTACCGTGGAATAGCAGCACGACAGAGAGAATCTTTAGACCCCGACGCGGAGTGGAGGGGTCTTGTTCTCTCTGAAGTGCTGCTATTCCACAAAGCGACCGACTCGCCGAAAGTTAACCCGCTTATTATATGGATATACTTAAATGATTCACACATGGCGGGGACATTTCTTTAGACCTAGGCCTATTTAATGTTAAGATTGTTGCTGCGCAAAACAAAACAGTGCCGTTGTGGAACACCGCTAGGCAACAGCTAGGTAGCCAGGACAACAGGTGTTGTCTATCACAGCAGCTGATTAGAGTGACAAAAGACCGGGCCCCCTGCGGAGTGATATGAAACATTCGCTTTAGCCACTGACTTGTAGGCCTATACAAGCCAGTGGCTTTAGCAGTGAACGTCTTGTTGCCATTGACAGCGGTAGCCAGGACAACGGGTGCTGTCTATCACAGCAGCTGATTAGAGTCTTGTTGAAAAGTCGCTTTAGCAGTGAAAAGTCTTGTTGCCATTGACAGCGGTCTGTTATAGACCAACCCGTCCGTTATCGAAAAATAACAGACGTCCGAACGTTGGGGAGCCCCGTTGAAATGAATGGAGCATTCGACAGATGACGTCACAACCATATAATAAGAGTGTATAACGCACACCTTTCAATACACAAACATTACTGCAATGAGTGACATGTGAGCATTTAACGACCACCTTTAAATACACTTACATTGCTGCAACAAGTGTGGTGTGCACATATAACATACACTTTTCAATACACTTCCATACATTTCAGCAATGAGTGCAACTTGAGTATATAAAAGACGTTGCTCTTTAATATCAATAACGTTCAACTTTTTCAACATCATTTACATAGTGTAGATAATCTGGAAAGCATTGGTCACAAGATAAACTACACTGCCCTATCTACAAACGGCGTGTCGTAGGGAAGATAACTTTGCAGCAGCAACGCAGTTCCCAGATCAAACATCTTCTTGGCCCTCTCATGCGAAGTTAGATAACATAGTCGTGACGCACCAGTTCTGAGATCAGTGCACCCGCACGCTTGGCCTTGGGCGAGGTGTGTGATGCAGGAGATACTGTATATGAGGGAAGCACCGCCGCACAGGGACTGACATAGCAGGGGCATGCGGGGACGTGTGTAGGTCAACAGCATTTCTTCTATGGGTTACAACCATAAGCAAATTTGTATGCGCAGGATCCCGATGATGTGTTGTTTATGCTGCCGTACATACAGTAACTACAGTAGATATTTCTGTCAAAATTGAGTTAAGACTGAAAATAGTCTTCATAACATGCCATGTTCTGTGTGATAAAGCCTTACTGTCTAAATGTGCCCTGCTTTAGGGATATTGCTATTTTAAATTTGCAGTAATTCCAATATCCAACCATATAGCAATACTTTGAAGGTCTTTCAATATTGACGTAGTTACTGCACTTTGCCTGTGTAGGGCAGCGTATTGTATGAGACTTGAGAAGCCTTCTGCCATCTACTTTTCATCCTTGCACTGTAGACTACAACAGATTTCTTTAATTAAGAGGAGTAAAACTACACAGATTTCAAAAAACATTCCCAGGTGTCACTGTCACTGACGTGTGTCTGTGTTTGTCTCTGTATGTGTGTCCATCCCCAGGTGGAGGTGTTTAACCTGCTGTTTGTGACGAGCGAGGGCAACAGCCGCAAGACCTACATGGTGCACTGCGAGGACTGCGCCCGCAAGCTCAACCCATCGCTAAGCAACGTGGTGGTGCTGGAGCAGTACCGCATGGAGGAACTCATGAGCACCTATGACAGCTTCAGCCTGGTGAGGACAGAGAACACACACTGATACACACATACTTACACACTCACTCTCTCTCTCTCACACACACACACACACACACACACACACACACACACACACACACACACACACACACACACACACACACACACACACACACACACACACACACACACACACGCACACACACAAATACACACACACACACACACACAAATACACACACACACAAATACACACACACACAAGCACTTACAGTTGCTTCAGCCTTCATACATTGCACATGTGTAGTCCAGGTGGGGTGGCGTCCGCGCCAATGTCTTATCCTGTGCGTATTGCTCGGTGCATAATTCCAAGAGCAGTATAATGAAAAGGAAGAAAGGAGTCGCACACTGGAGCTGAATGCAAAATCAAAAACTGTATTAAACAAAGCCGAAAAAAGTAAATAAAACCGACAGACAAGGGACAAACGTTTCGGGTCTAGCCCATCATCAGTGTTCCCAGTTTTATGTATGGGTAAAGTGACAACAAAAAGGCATTTGACTGTGTTCTACTCTATTGTATTGTATTGTATTGGATTCTATGCAGTGACTAATCTCACACCTCTTTTTGTGTGTGTTTTCAGGTCTCATCTTCCAGCTCCAGATGAGCCTTCTGGCCCCTCTCCTCTCCTCTCCTCTCCTCTCCTCTCCTCTCCTCTTCCCCCGTGCCCCACAGCCATAACCAAAACCCCTGTCTGCCAGGAAGACAGGCCTTTATAGTTAATGTCACCACAAAAGAGACTTCTTTTTAAAACGAAATGTTTTGTTGATTTTATTTTTAGCTGTTTATTTTTCTTTGTTTGATTGTTTGTAAGTACTACTACTACTACTGTTAATACTTGTTGAACAAGCCAATCGAAAACCAGTTTACTACCCAGCGTTGTTTACAATACCAATCAGCCAATAAAAAACTCCGGTTCAGTGGGTGGTGTCCGGCGGTGCTGTCTTCGGATTGGTTGGACAAAGGAAACGGACAGTGGAATACCGTTGGTGTTGCCAAGGCAACTGTGGTGGAGTTGACTATCTCAATGGCATGTTTATGTTTTCAGGTTGTCAGTTAATTTTTATTTCTCCTGTTCATTTTGGGTTTGTTCTCTTTTTTTAAATGAATACTGAAATTGTAAATGCTGTTTGTATTTTTCACGTGGTGCTGTTTTCTCTCTTTTTGTTGGAAATATAATTTATTCTTTTTAAAAAATTAAAAACTAGAGCAGCCTAGATATATACCACATTGGCCTTGTGACTTGTATTTAGTGAAGAGATCAAATGAAATACTAATAATGATATAGATATGAATCCTTTTTAAAAAAGCATTAAGACTTTTAAAATACAATTGTTTGGAATGCTACAAAACATACGGGTTTGACAGACTGTCTTTTTGTTCATACATCTTAAAAATGATTTCTTGGGGTTCTGTTTTGAATGGAGAGAACGAAAAAATGTCATGACACACAGCATTTTAGTATATTTTGGGGATCTTTTCTTACTAGTTTTGTTCCTATTGTTTAAGAGAGATGATTATCGTTATTAATGACATTTTGTCTTTTTTGCTTCTGTTGAAATGTACCTCTTATTTTGACCCAGTGATGCAGATTATTTCTGGATTTAAAAGATTTTTAATTGTACATTTTTTTCTAATTTAATGTTTTAGTTTTTCTCTATTTATTGGATATAAATGTTTTCCTCTATCTGTAAGATCTTCAGAAATGTTCAAAACCGTTTTTGTTATGTTTTAAATGATAATTCCTGTAATGTTTTTGGGACTTTTATTTTGGTGGGGAGTGTCTTTCGAATGGTGCTTACTGATTTCCTGTTGAGCCTCCCTCTTGTTGTGTAGACGTCTGGTCTTGGACCCATACCCCCACCTCCTGTATGTTTGTCTGTCGATTCGAGTGCACAAAGTAGTTGTTTACTTGGCGCCGAAACTGAACATTGTGTTTTCCTCGTACGGAAGAGAAGAAAACAAAACAACTACTTGCATGAGCCACTGATGTCTCTTCACAGATGTCAGTCATCACCCACACATACACAGTTCAACCGAACTAAACTCACCAACCTACCAACGGAGAGGTGCTCTACTGTACATTATGGACTCTGAATGAGCTGATGCACGCACGCACATACACACACACACACACACACACACACACACACACACACACACACACACACACACACACACACACACACACACACACACACACACACACACACACACACACACACACACACACACACACGAGACCTTACA
>NC_085877.1:19443623-19446123 GCF_034702125.1 Engraulis encrasicolus | reverse complement strand
TAACGATTGGAAATATACTGTGTGTGTGTGTGTGTGTGTGTGTGTGTGTGTGTGTGTGTGTGTGTGTGTGTGTGTGTGTGTGTGTGTGTGTGTGTGTGTGTACTGCACCATTCTACCTTCGTGATGCCACTCCTATTGGAGCACACCAAATCCTGGATCCCACATGTTTTGACCCCATTTGCTGGCATAGTTTTTTTGTTCCTGGTAAAAGTAAAAGTGTAAAAACATTTCCTCACACTCATTTTTTTTAGTTTGGGCACAGTTGAGCATTCTTTAGCTATTGTTAGGGTTAATATGAATGGAAGTCATTGGAGCTGTGAGTAGTGTGTGTGAGTAGTGTGTGTGTGTGTGTGTGTGTGTGTGTGTGTGTGTGTGTGTGTGTGTGTGTGTGTGTGTGTGTGTGTGTGTGTGTGTGTGTGTGTGTGTGTGTGTCAGTGTTGCCAGATGTGTCTGACCAAATCCCGCCCAGAAGGTTCTCAAAAACCGCCAAAATGCACTAAATTCCGCACAAAAACAACAAATTACATTGACCTCTATGAGCCCAAGACGGCTGAAAAAAACGACAAATGGCCAATTTTTCCCATTTTTACCCACAGACGCTCATCCCAAGCAGCCCAATTGGGCGGGCACCCGCCCAATCTGGCAACACTGGTGTGTGTGTGTGTGCATGTGTGTGCGCGCGCGTGTGTGCGTGCGTGTGTGTACATGTGTTGGGTGTCTTTGCTTGGCCATTGTTCTGTAGCTACAAAGGGTTATAAATGTCAATAATGGTTGAAATGATTCATGCTCACAACTGCACATGTAGGGTACTGTAGGTCAAGCTGTACAACAGCTTCAACTCAATGTGTTTGTGGGATTTAATTGTCAAAACCACAAGTATCACAGTGTGGATGCTTAATCATGCATATCAAAGTGGTTTAAAAGCATTCAGCAGTAAATTAAGTAAAAGAATAAAAAAAGACAATGGGTAATCCTACGCACCGACAAAAAACACCTTTTCATTCTCCTCCTTTTGAAATGTATTGATACTAAGTCGTTGAAGCCCCCACAACGTTTCCCTATTAGGCTTCAACAAGTGTTACACATCAGCCACGTTTTAGTGCAGACTCATTGAAATGAATTTTAATAGGGTGCCAGATCTTTGTCCATTCACTTATTGAAATGAAAAAAAAGCCTCCCACACATTTCTTTGCGCATCAGTCTTTGTGTGTGTGAAATCAGCACTGATGGCCATCCCCTGAGCCTGACTTACTTTGAAGGCAGGAAACTGAAGAGAGGAATTTGGATGCACCCAGGCGACTGAGACACACAGACTCCACAAAACGCCCTTTTTCACTGCCGGTTTTCTACCCCGTAGGCCTACAGCTCGACACGGCACTGTATTACTTTGATATTAAATCGAAGGCAGAAATCAATATTGTAGCATCAAAATATCATGTCGCTGAAACTATTCATAGCCTACTTCGATAGATCAGTTATCTGTCGGCCTTATGTTGAGTCAACTACAGCCTACGTAAAGTAATGCTAGGTGACAATGCCAAAAAACCATAACTCCCACCATACTCCGGGTAACACGACTTGTAATGGCAACAATAGTAACAGCAGCACCACTCAGTTCAACACGACACGTCACGGCTCAGCCAGGTTGTACGGTATGTGAAAAAAACCCCTAAATAGACCACAAGTGTTTTCTTCCTGTGTGTAAAATTAGACTTTATATTCAATTTGTTTGTATGTCTTCTCTACAGTCTCAGCTTCCTGTGTGCACCGAGCAAAACAGAAATAGTTTTGATGCATTGTATAAGCTAGCTGTCAACCGTCTTGAAAAATAGTTGTTCTGTTTGTCAATGCACAGTGCATGTGTGTGTGTGTGTGTGTGTGTGTGTGTGTGTGTGTGTGTGTGTGTGTGTGTGTGTGTGTGTGTGTGTGTGTGTGTGTGTGTGTGTGTGTGTGTGTGTGTGTGTGTGTTCTTTGAGGTGCCCCTGGTCTGTTGTTAGCACTTAAAGAGAGATGAGGCCTATCCTGTCTCCTCCACCGAGACTTATCAAAGCGACTGAGTGTGTGTGTGTGTGTGTGTGTGTGTGTGTGTGTGTGTGTGTGTGTGTGTGTGTGTGTGTGTGTGTGTGTCCAGCTATATGCATTTGTGGTGGTGGCTGTCCTTCTTACTCTGCTATTGTTCTGGTGACCCTATGGCGGTTTATGCACTGCTTTAAGGTCTTCAGGGGTCAAATCTGTGTGTGTGTGTGTGTGTGTGTGTGTGTGTGTGTGTGTGTGTGTGTGTGTGTGTGTGTGTGTGTGTGTGTGTGTGTGTGTGTGTGTGTGTGTGTGTGTGTGTGTGTGTGTGAGTGCATGCCTCAGTGTGTGTGCATGCATGCATGCATGCGTGCGTGTGTGTGTGTGTGTGTGTGTGTGTGTGTGTGTGTGTGTGTGTGTGTGTGTGTGTGTGTGTGTGTGTGTGTGTGTGTGTGTGTGTCTGTGTGTGTTTGGGGGCTGAGAACGG
>NC_085877.1:19423623-19438623 GCF_034702125.1 Engraulis encrasicolus | reverse complement strand
GCAGGGCTGCCATTTTATTACATTTCACGGCCGCGGCCCACCGGGACAAATCCCCGATCTCCCGACGGCCACTCCGCGCCTGCACACACACACACACACACACACACACACACATTTAAGAGGGAAGATGCTTCATCATTGCTACTCTACAGGCATTATGTGGTGCAATGTAACATTATGACCTCTTAGAAATGGAAGTTCAGAAAATGTCTCCAGCTCATGTCCTCCCACACGACTGCAAGGAAAAGAAGACCCCTACACTCCCCCTAATATGCATGTTGGCATGCATGTTTGCTTGGTGAAATTCAGCTTCCCAATTCTAACAGCATTATCAAAATTCCATTGTAGTCTGTAGTTGGATACTTCTTTCAGAAAGAATCCTCTGAATAAAGGTGTGTGGCCTGGAGCTCAATAAAGAAGCCATTTTAAAAATGTACAAAATATTTATTAAAAATATATTTTGTGTTCTTGTCTCCTCTGGGTAGCTGGATTGAACCTCTACATTTTTCAAAATGAATAATGTGAATAAATAAAAATAGCCTGAAGCTAAAACCAGCATTGTTTAAGTATTGTACAATTACATAGTTACTTATTGAATAACTTTAAAAGTTATTGTTGCAAATTGCATTTACTGAGATTCCGCTTTCTGTTCTTCCCAAGGACGGTTTCAAAGACTACCAAAAACTGTCATAGTGCCACTAACTGGAACGTGGGTTGATGTAATCCCAAATGCCGGACTGGACTGGAAATCTGGCATATAGGGCATTTTCCCAGGGGACTGCCAATACTTTTGTATTTTATCCCGCAGATTGGGCAACCCATTCCACTGGTGCATCTGTACATCTGTTAGTGATGATAGAACAGATGTTGACAAGAAGCGAATGGGAAGATAGAAAGGGAAGGGTCGGCAAATTACCCTGGCCGGAATCGAACCCAGGTCAGCCACTTAGCAGACAAGTGCCCTACCATTAGCGCCACGGTTAGGGCCTCACAGTGGACTTCATCATATTACAAAAGGAGGGGGGGGGGGGGGGGGTGTTCTGTGTGATGGGCTGGTATATGCCAAAAATGCATGGGGCGGCGTCTTTTTTCCCCAGTTCACCCCTTCTCAATTGCAACAGTTTGGGGGAGTTTGATCTGAAACACAACACTGGGCCTACCACCAAAAGCCAAATGCTTTTAACAGCCCCAGCAGGGACACGATAAGAGTCATGGGGCATGATAAGAGTCAGATCTGCCTTGCTATGCAAAGGCGTGTTAGTGGATTATCACAGACACATCACAGGATTATTTTGGAGAGCTGTATTCAACCAAGTTGCATCTGATGATTTTGGAAGGAGGGCACAGAGGGAGTGTGGGACTGAGGGAGAGAGACGTGTGCACACATCCGCAGAAACAATGGCTATGGTGGGACCTTGCGTTACGTTGAAATGTTGTGCTGGTTTTTATCAAATAAATCACAGCAAGGGAGCTCCTGTACTGTATCTGCACTGTGTTAACTGAAAGAACAAAAATCCGCACTCAAAAACTAAGTCTCATTATTTATTTATATTACCACCATGTCCAAAAGCAAATGCGTTTCGGCGATCAAGCCTTCATCAGTGCGTGGTGCCTGGTGCGTGGTTCAGTTGATACCTTTTATCGCGCACCTAAAGACATTCATTTTTAAGAAGTTGAGCGCGTCCTCTGACAAAACTCCTGCACTGTGTTACCCATCTCAATGCTGATTCTGCCATGAATTTCTGCAGAATAGAACAGAATAGAATAGAACAGAACAGAACAGAACAGAACAGAATAGAATAGAATAGAATAGAATAGAATAGAATAGAATAGAATAGAATAGAATAGAATAGAACAGAGTAGATGAATAGAAAGCCTTTATTGTGTGATAAATTAGGCTGGTGATTGGCATGAGGAGTACCATAATGACATTCTTGAATTGAAAAAAATATTAAAATTCTTCCAAAATACAATTGACAACTAAACCCACATTCAAACACCCACCCACACCCACACCCACACACACACACACACACACAAAGGTCAAAAGTTCAGTCACTCCTCTACAGAGCATGTGTGTGTGTGCTGATAAACCCAGACACATCATCACAGATCAAAGCACCAATCAGAAGCCTGAGCCTCTCGAAGACCTCACGACTAGAAGCTTTGGAATGTCTCGTTTCCTCTTCCTCATCATCTGCCTCTTTCTCTCTGCCCCTCCCTATCCCTCTCCCTCTCTCTTTCTCTATCCCCCCCCCCTCTATCTCCTCGCCCTTCTATGCTATCTACTTTCCCCTTCTTTTCCAAGTCTTCCAATCCCCCCCTATTCCTCCCACCCTTCATCTTTCTCTATCACCAGTCCTTCACATGGCGATCACCCATCCCTACTCTTAACTCTCTACTCTCTTCCAACTCTCTATCTCTGTCTCTGTCTCTCTCTCTCTTTGTGTCTCTCCCTCCTCCGCCACAAACCATGACGTTGGCATGGCAATTGCGTTGCACATTCCCCCAGCGGCCCAATCAGATGGCAGATAAATCGCTCTGCAATCTTCCTCCATGCTCTTGTGTTTTGAAGGGCTTGTTTTTGTGAAGGCCGCTAGTCAAGTGTGCCCCGATAGCTTCCTGTTGATAGGAGGCTTCTTTCTTCTCCGTGAACTCAGAGTCACCCTCAAGGCTCTGCCCGCTCTGCCTGCTCTGCCCACCCTGTCCGCTCCGCCCTGAGTGGTGGTGAGATAACAATAACAACAAGGCAGAGAATGCGCGCACATCAGTGGCACAGGTGCTGGACAAAATAAAATAGCTGAAGTAAATGACGGATGTCCGCAACACTGTTAATGCTTCCAGTTGTTTTTTGGCACAACGTTTCGGACCTTAGTCCTTCTTCAAGTGCAAACTTGCACCAGTAGAAGGACTAAGGTTCAAAACGTCGCGCCAATAAACAACTGGGAGCATTAACAGTGTTACGGACATCTATCATTTACTTGACATAACAATACATAAATAAATTAATTAATAAATTAATAAATTAATGAATTAAAAAAAATAAAATATTATTATTAATAATAATAATAATAATAAAGCGCTGTGAATATTGATTCAGTGCAGTGCAGTCTTAATTCACCACTTAGAGAGTTGATTTAGCATCTTCTACAAAATACTAGGACTACAACATTGAATGCTAAACCTGAAGCTAACATGTCTTCTTGTTTTAATTCTATTCTAACAGTATGTTTAATGTCATTTAATGTTAACTGCTCATTATCTAAAAGAAAATAAACATGCAAATTTGAGAGCATTTCGTCACAGACTACTCCCTAAATGTTGAATTAACACTGCAATTTTTTGTGTACTAGTACTACTACTTCTACTTCTACTACTCTCTCTCCTCAAAAAAGAGGTGCGTTTAGTTTCTTGCAATGTCGACCAATGTGCATCTGTCACCTCTTTTTTGAGGTAGCACCCAAGCAACGCAAAGGTACTCCCCTTGAGTGTACTACCACAGCGATGAGTTCTGTACCTTTATTTTTGAGAGCGTAAACTGTAAATAAACTGTATTTCCTTTCTATTCATACAAGATACAACTTAAAGTGCCTCTGCTGCAGTCTTATAAATGACACTTGTTTGGATTGGGTGGATTGAGTCTTTCAAGTCTGGACCTTTGAGAATCGTATTGGTACCAGTTTGTGGGTAGCTCTTGTGACCCTAAGTGAGGGTGTTCCTGTTAATAAATGGCTTCCTTGGCCTCCCTATAAACTCTGACTACCACATGGCCAACCTATCTGCCCTGGGCAGTGTGGAGTTGAGTGGGTCAAATTTCTGTGGACCTTTGATTTCCATACTGATACCACGATGTTTGTTGGCCTGACCTGAAATAAGAAACCATTAGCCATGTGTGGTCTGGGGCAATGCTAGTTTTACCATAAAAAGTTGTTTAGTTAGGCATCGTGCTAGGACTCCTGATATCTCCCACATGCATCTAAGTATAAATAGAGTAGAAATAAAGCCTCAGCTCTGGAATTCTGGAACTTGTACATGAATTAGAAAACCGCTCAATTCGAAATTGCTATAACATTGTATTCCCAATTTTACTTCATTAAAAGAAAGAAGTATTCAACTTCCCGCCCCATCCTCCAAAATGCTAATGAAGTTGTGTGACTGGGCAGCTACCCAGCTAACCAAGGAGCGCTGACATTTTGTAACCAAAACTACAGGATTTGACTGTATGGTCTATTTCATGTACTTCTTTTGAAATCCCATTATAGTTCAAGGTAATACGATTAAAAACAAGTTGTTTGCAACTGAGCAAAATTGTGTGCAACTCAGCAAAAAAGTTACTCTGAGATTGCAGGTTTGAAATTAGGTCTTCTCTTCACATAGAGGCCTTAGTGGAAAACATGTCAAGTCTAGTAAACTAAAAGGTTCGTTTGACCAGCTAATAGCCACTTCTGAACTGTTTGGTTTTCAAGGCCAGGGAAGGTAAAAACTTTTGTACCGTGACAAGTTTAGGCTACCTTGCCTCTGAAGACCTTCATCAGAGGTGTTAGCCTGATTATCATCATCTTTCAAATCTCTTTGAGACGTGGTCTGACCAAGAGCATAACAATTAACGTTTCCCAAATGGCATGGTTGACCCACCTGCCTAGATTTGCTACTGGTTGACTGGTTTCCGACAACGTGGGTGGGGATCCCAATTTTTCTGAAGATCAGAAAGGATATTTACATTGCTCTTGGCCTGACTTGAAGCAACGCTGAAGGTGTTGCGTCACTACAGAGGTGTCATGTGATAATGTTGTTATGTTGTCCGTGATGGTTTATGTGTTTTCCCCATCCCACCTGTGTGTTTGATATCTTGGAGGTACCAGTGTGTGGTTTACCCTGGTCTTCAATGACTCATGGGAGTGCTTATGAAGTGGCCTTGGAAGGCCTGTGGGCTTTTTGCCATTGGTTACTCTAGGGCAGTCGTGGGCAAACTCAGGCCCGGGGGCCACATGCGGCCCGCTCGGCCATTTCATGCGGCCCTCAGAGCCTTTCCCAGAAAAAAAATGCAGACTCGCATGGTCACTCATTCTTCAATGCACTACCTAAAACAAGGGTCTTGGAAACCTAAGATTACTAAAGTCTACATCTAGATACAATTAGCAGGAATGGCATAACTGACAATGGTGTAATTATGCTGCCGTACACCAATTCTTATTATTGGCACGGGCAAGTTGCCTACGACATCCGGCCCTTTGGTCAACTTTCTAAACCCAATGTGGCCCTTGAGCCAAAATAATTGCCCACCCCTGCTCTAGGGGAATGCCAAATACCAAGTAAGAGTCAAGCACACCATTAAAACACTCAGCCATGGATAAATCATCTTCTCATGTTTGTTGAACTTCTGACCTCTCGAAAGCAGATAAAAAAGTCTCAGACCACTTCTTTCCTTTCTTTCTTTAACTGGTAAATCAGCTGACTATTTTTATTACCTCGTGTGTGTAGTCCCATATCTATTTTAAGTACAGTATGTATGTGAATATATGTGTATGTATGTATGTATGTATGTATGTATGTATGTATGTATGTATGTATGTATGTACAGTACAGTATGTATGCATGTACAGTATGTATGTATTTTTGTATTTATGTACGAACGTTGTATGTTATGTACAAGAGAGTCCTTGTGCACAGCCCCTCAATGCAGGTGCAGGTGTGAGGCAGGAGGAGGTGAATCAATAAACCAAAAGTCAAGAGACACCGCACACTGCTTACTTTTCTTAACTTTATTTCTTGGAGCGAACAACGCGTTTCGCCCAATGCGTCATCAGGTTCGCTCTATGCCAAACCCCCATTACCCAGGTGTACAAATAAAGTGCCAAATGATCACATGATTCTTTGCTACCAATCTTGTGCATAGTCTCAAAACCCATCCCCACAGGTGCGTAAAGTAGGTAAAACATGATCAGTCCATGCAGGCCATCACAACAATATTTTTCACATTGATGTCCCCATGCAAAGGCTATATACAAAGGTAACACAATTCCATCAGTTACATTCAGATAGGTCAATAAATACCACAGAAAATAGTCATAATGTTGCATATTCATCAATATTACACAAATCCAGTAAAATTAACTCAGATAGGCCTAGAAAAATAAATCCCACAGAGTTAAGGCATAGCATCATGTCTTCAAGTCATCTATATTAGAAATGTAAGTCAAATATCATCAGTAACATTTCACTTCATAATACAATTCATCAGCTTGTACAAAATCTAAATACACATTCAATTCACAAAAAAACACTCAACTCCTGCTTCTCATTTAATCCATGAGGTTCAACAGTATTCAATTTGTGTATCCAGTGTGCTTCTCTTTTTAACAGTTGTTTTATCAGATCTCCACCTCTTGGATTTGGCATCACCCTCTCAATACCCACAAACCTTAAAGTTGTAGCAGAGCCATGGTTTCGGTCCTTGTAGTGTCTGGCTATTGCATACTCCATATTGCCATTTCTAATGGAGGCTTTATGTTCGGCGATTCTTAATTTTAAGTTCCTCTTTGTTTGACCGATATACATAAGGCCACAAGGGCATTTTAGCATGTAAACTACATGGGTAGAGACACAATTGATAAATTGCTTAATGTTGTACTTCTCGCCTGTGTGAGGGTGGGTGAAGGTTTTAGTGTCCACTGTGTTGGAGCAGTGAGCACACTTTCCACACCTATAGTTACCAAAAAGAGGTTTGGACAGCCAGCTGGTTGTACTGGGAGTAGGTACTTCTTGGTACATGGAACTGACCACAAGGTCTTTGATGTTTTTTCCCCGTTTAAAGCAGAATCTGGGTTTGTCAGGTAGGTGATTCAGACTCGGGTCGCATTTCAGGAGTTTCCAATGTTTATTTATAATTCTTTTCACCTGTTTGGAGCCAGTGGAATACTCAGAGACAAAAGTGACGACACTATCAGACGTCTTGGGAGCCGGATTCAATAATTCACTCCTATTTCTGTGGGAGGCCCTCCCCCTCGCCTGGTCAATCACAGTTTCATCATACCCTCTTTCTCTGAAACGTTTTGCCATGTCATTAGCTTTCACCTCAAAATCCTCATCATTACTGCAGATTCTCTTTAGTCTTACAAACTGACCATATGGGATATTTTTTACAATATGGTCAGGGTGGAAACTGGACGCATGAAGGATCGTATTTCTGTCAGTCTCCTTCCTGTAGATTGAGGTTTCAAGCATGTTGTTATGGAGAGTAATTTCAAGATCAAGAAAATGAATTTTGGTAGAGCTGTACTCCATGGTAAATTTTAAATTAGGATGTGTGTCATTGATGTATTTATTAAAAAGGCTTAAGTCATGTTCAGAGCCCGTAAAAACCAATAGAATATCGTCAATAAAACGTTTAAATATTAAGAGGTTATCTTTAAAGGGATTATTGTTAAATATATGCTTCTCCTCCCATAGCCCCATAAATAAATTTGCATAGTTGGGTGCAAATGGGGAACCCATACTTGTGCCTTGAACCTGTAAGAAATATTTGTTATTAAAGAGGAAATAATTTGATTTCAGAATAAACCTGGTCATGTTTAATAGAAGTTCAGTAGGCAGGCCATCATCCTGTGATTCAAGGTAGTGGGCCATGGCTTCCAGACCACCTTCATGGGGGATGTTTGTGTACAAACTCTCCACATCAAATGTAACCAGATAAACATTATCAGGGATGGTGATGTTAGACAATAACTTAAGCACATCCCTGGTATCAGAAATGTAGCTAGGGAGTGTTTTAACAATATCGTTGATGACAACATCCACAAATTGACTCAGAGGTTCAGTTAGGGAATTTTTACTGGCAACAATTGGTCTACCAGGAGGGTTCTGCAACCTTTTGTGAACCTTAGGCAGTAAGTAAAACACAGGTGTGACAGGATGAAGAACTCTCAAAAATTCATATTGGTTCTTGGACAACCACTTATTTTCAATGGCATTATCAAGTAACATGTCTCTTTCTTTTATGAATTCATCCAAAGGGTTTCTTGACAAATGCTGATAAAAATAATCATTATTCAGTTGTCGCAGAGCTTCAGCAGCATAGTCTTTAGCATTTTGAACTATAATAGCTCCACCCTTATCTGCAGATTTCACAACTATATCAGTATTGTCCTTTAATTCATCCAGTGCCTTTCTTTCCACTTTAGTAAGATTCCATTTCGTGTTGTGTTTGCCTGATTTCTTGGTTAATGCATTAATATCTCTTTCCACAAGTTTACCAAAAGTGACCAAAGTAGGATTCTGGCTACCTAGCGGCATGAATGTAGACTTTTTCTTTAATTTATTCAAGGAATCTAAAACCACATTCCTAGTACCAACAACAGTAGCAGGTTTATCATGAAAAAAATGTTTCAAATGCAATTGTCTTAAAAACTTAAACTGGTCAACCTGGATGTTGAAGGCATTCAATTTATTTGTAGGAACAAAGGAGAGTCCCCGACTCAACACTCTTGTTTGTGTAGTCGTAAGAGGATAATCTGAAATGTTTATCACCGTATGTTCCGATGTAGACTGCGGGTCACTCGATTTGGATCTCGGCTTCCGTTGCCCCCTCCGCGTCTTTTTCCTCGTTGGCCTCTCCCTCTCCCTCTCCCTCTCCCTCCTAAAAAATGATCATCAGTGGAGGAAGCACTTGTGTGGCCTTGGTCTGAAGTTTCGGACTGGAAATGGAAATACAAACTGAACTGAAGACATTCGAAGAAGACCTCAAGGCCTACAAAATAAGAAAATTCGAAAGGGACGCAGAGGATTATAGAACAGGCTCGGTGTACAACTGGAAGCGCAAAGACAAACCCAGAGTTCCGAAACCTGCTGCGCACCCGCGGCGTTATGGGAGACCACCAGAGCGCAGACCCAATCGAGACCTGCTACTCACAAGCGAGTCCGAAACTTCAGACCAAGGCCACACAAGTGCTTCCTCCACTGATGATCATTTTTTAGGAGGGAGAGGGAGAGGCCAACGAGGAAAAAGACGCGGAGGGGGCAACGGAAGCCGAGATCCAAATCGAGTGACCCGCAGTCTACATCGGAACATACGGTGATAAACATTTCAGATTATCCTCTTACGACTACACAAACAAGAGTGTTGAGTCGGGGACTCTCCTTTGTTCCTACAAATAAATTGAATGCCTTCAACATCCAGGTTGACCAGTTTAAGTTTTTAAGACAATTGCATTTGAAACATTTTTTTCATGATAAACCTGCTACTGTTGTTGGTACTAGGAATGTGGTTTTAGATTCCTTGAATAAATTAAAGAAAAAGTCTACATTCATGCCGCTAGGTAGCCAGAATCCTACTTTGGTCACTTTTGGTAAACTTGTGGAAAGAGATATTAATGCATTAACCAAGAAATCAGGCAAACACAACACGAAATGGAATCTTACTAAAGTGGAAAGAAAGGCACTGGATGAATTAAAGGACAATACTGATATAGTTGTGAAATCTGCAGATAAGGGTGGAGCTATTATAGTTCAAAATGCTAAAGACTATGCTGCTGAAGCTCTGCGACAACTGAATAATGATTATTTTTATCAGCATTTGTCAAGAAACCCTTTGGATGAATTCATAAAAGAAAGAGACATGTTACTTGATAATGCCATTGAAAATAAGTGGTTGTCCAAGAACCAATATGAATTTTTGAGAGTTCTTCATCCTGTCACACCTGTGTTTTACTTACTGCCTAAGGTTCACAAAAGGTTGCAGAACCCTCCTGGTAGACCAATTGTTGCCAGTAAAAATTCCCTAACTGAACCTCTGAGTCAATTTGTGGATGTTGTCATCAACGATATTGTTAAAACACTCCCTAGCTACATTTCTGATACCAGGGATGTGCTTAAGTTATTGTCTAACATCACCATCCCTGATAATGTTTATCTGGTTACATTTGATGTGGAGAGTTTGTACACAAACATCCCCCATGAAGGTGGTCTGGAAGCCATGGCCCACTACCTTGAATCACAGGATGATGGCCTGCCTACTGAACTTCTATTAAACATGACCAGGTTTATTCTGAAATCAAATTATTTCCTCTTTAATAACAAATATTTCTTACAGGTTCAAGGCACAAGTATGGGTTCCCCATTTGCACCCAACTATGCAAATTTATTTATGGGGCTATGGGAGGAGAAGCATATATTTAACAATAATCCCTTTAAAGATAACCTCTTAATATTTAAACGTTTTATTGACGATATTCTATTGGTTTTTACGGGCTCTGAACATGACTTAAGCCTTTTTAATAAATACATCAATGACACACATCCTAATTTAAAATTTACCATGGAGTACAGCTCTACCAAAATTCATTTTCTTGATCTTGAAATTACTCTCCATAACAACATGCTTGAAACCTCAATCTACAGGAAGGAGACTGACAGAAATACGATCCTTCATGCGTCCAGTTTCCACCCTGACCATATTGTAAAAAATATCCCATATGGTCAGTTTGTAAGACTAAAGAGAATCTGCAGTAATGATGAGGATTTTGAGGTGAAAGCTAATGACATGGCAAAACGTTTCAGAGAAAGAGGGTATGATGAAACTGTGATTGACCAGGCGAGGGGGAGGGCCTCCCACAGAAATAGGAGTGAATTATTGAATCCGGCTCCCAAGACGTCTGATAGTGTCGTCACTTTTGTCTCTGAGTATTCCACTGGCTCCAAACAGGTGAAAAGAATTATAAATAAACATTGGAAACTCCTGAAATGCGACCCGAGTCTGAATCACCTACCTGACAAACCCAGATTCTGCTTTAAACGGGGAAAAAAACATCAAAGACCTTGTGGTCAGTTCCATGTACCAAGAAGTACCTACTCCCAGTACAACCAGCTGGCTGTCCAAACCTCTTTTTGGTAACTATAGGTGTGGAAAGTGTGCTCACTGCTCCAACACAGTGGACACTAAAACCTTCACCCACCCTCACACAGGCGAGAAGTACAACATTAAGCAATTTATCAATTGTGTCTCTACCCATGTAGTTTACATGCTAAAATGCCCTTGTGGCCTTATGTATATCGGTCAAACAAAGAGGAACTTAAAATTAAGAATCGCCGAACATAAAGCCTCCATTAGAAATGGCAATATGGAGTATGCAATAGCCAGACACTACAAGGACCGAAACCATGGCTCTGCTACAACTTTAAGGTTTGTGGGTATTGAGAGGGTGATGCCAAATCCAAGAGGTGGAGATCTGATAAAACAACTGTTAAAAAGAGAAGCACACTGGATACACAAATTGAATACTGTTGAACCTCATGGATTAAATGAGAAGCAGGAGTTGAGTGTTTTTTTGTGAATTGAATGTGTATTTAGATTTTGTACAAGCTGATGAATTGTATTATGAAGTGAAATGTTACTGATGATATTTGACTTACATTTCTAATATAGATGACTTGAAGACATGATGCTATGCCTTAACTCTGTGGGATTTATTTTTCTAGGCCTATCTGAGTTAATTTTACTGGATTTGTGTAATATTGATGAATATGCAACATTATGACTATTTTCTGTGGTATTTATTGACCTATCTGAATGTAACTGATGGAATTGTGTTACCTTTGTATATAGCCTTTGCATGGGGACATCAATGTGAAAAATATTGTTGTGATGGCCTGCATGGACTGATCATGTTTTACCTACTTTACGCACCTGTGGGGATGGGTTTTGAGACTATGCACAAGATTGGTAGCAAAGAATCATGTGATCATTTGGCACTTTATTTGTACACCTGGGTAATGGGGGTTTGGCATAGAGCGAACCTGATGACGCATTGGGCGAAACGCGTTGTTCGCTCCAAGAAATAAAGTTAAGAAAAGTAAGCAGTGTGCGGTGTCTCTTGACTTTTGGTTTGTTGTATGTTATGTGTTTATGTACGAACGTTGTATGTTATGTGTTTATGTATGAACGATGTATGTTATGTGTTTATGTACGAACATTGTATGTTATGTATTTATGTACGAACGTTGTATGTTCTGTATGTTTACATTTATTGCTTGTATTATTGTATTATTCATTTTTTTGTATTCATCCCTCTTCCCCCATTTTGCTTTCTCCTTCCTCCTCCCTCCCTCTAGTCTGCAGAGATGAGCCTGACCGGCACGCTGGAGAAAGGGGCGCACCACCAGACCCTGGACCTCTCTGAAGAGCTGCCCCCTCACACCCCCATCTCCCACCACCAGCAGCACCACCACAGCCCCCATCAACACCTCCATCACCCCCACCACCTTCAGCTCCAGCAGGCCCACTCCCTGGCCTCCACAGCCCGAGCAGGGACACCGGTCAGTGGGTCGGCTGTGGTGGTGCCGCCCCCTTACTCCCTGGGCGAAGCCGGAGCTGGTGGTGGTGGAGGAGGAGGGGGTGGTGGCTCTGATTCTCCGCTGGAGCTGCGTGGGTCGCTGGACTGCTGGGCGTGTTCGGTTCTGGTGACGGCTCAGAACCTGGTGATCGCTGCCATCAACGCCTGTCTGGCCGGAGTGGTGTTCGGAATCATCCTCACGCCTGCCATCGCTATGGTGACCTTCGGGTTCCTCTGTCACTCAACGGTAAGGAGCAAAGCATTCTGGGTCACTCATGTGATCAGAGGCGGATCTAGCCATTTGGGGCCCTGGGCAAAATATAAAACATGGAGCCCCTAAAAAGTCATTATATAGATATAACATTTCTGTGTTTTGGTGCTATTTTAGTGTTTTGTGTCATATATATCTTTGATGACTTGACATAAGTGACAAATTAAGATCCATCCCATTTTTTGTGTGTTTACCGACTGGCTTGACAGTTGGGGCTCCTATGGAGGGGAGATTGGGTTGGGGGCCCTAGGCAATTGCCTAGGTTTGCCTAATGGAAAGTCCGCCTCTGCATCTAATTATATCCCCGAAACGCGGAGCGTCGGGGATGTAATGGTTTTGCGTGCACCTCCGCCGCGTCCGCCGCGTAAGGTCTTTCGTGTTAACGCGATAACTTTTGAACGGATGTTTGGATTTGTCCCAGATTTGGTGTGTGAATGCTCTAGGGCAGGTTCATGAACTGATTCGAGTTTGGAGGTCAACAATTTCAAGATGGCCGAATTCAAGATGGACGAATTTTTGTTTGGCCCATTACTTCTGACCGGGTGGATGGATTTGTCCCAGATTTGGTGTGTGAATGCTCTAGGGTGGGTTCATGAACTGATTAGAGTTTGGAGGTTAACAATTTCAAGATGGCCGAATTCAAGATGGCCGAATTTTTGTTTGGCCCATTACTTCTGACCGGGTGGATGGATTTGTCCCAGATTTGGTGCGTGAATGCTCTAGGGTGGGTTCATGAACTGATTAGAGTTTGGAGGTTAACAATTTCAAGATGGCCGAATTCAAGATGGCCGAATTTTTGTTTGGCCCATTACTTCTGACCGGGTGGATGGATTTGTCCCAGATTTGGTGTGTGAATGCTGCAGGGTAGGTTCATGAACTGATTCAAGTTTGGAGGTCAACACTTTCAAAATGGTGGAATTTTTATTTGGCCCATAACTTCTGACTGGGTGGATTGATTTGCCCGGTAACTCCTTAATTTAATGGTTCACCATTTCAGTGAATCTACCATATCAGGTAGGCCTACAGTGTAATAACCAGTGTAACAATATTTAATACCATGTAATACTAGTGTAATACCAGTGTAAAAATAGGCAATACCAGGTACAGTGTTATAACCAATGTAACAATATGTAATAGCATGTAATACTAGTGTAATACCAGTGTACAAATATGCAATACCATGTAATACCACTTACACACAAATAGCCTACATGATATAAGTACAAAATTGGTACATGGTGTCACACTGGTATGACGTGGTATTAAATATTGTTACACTGGTTATTACACTGTACCTAATGTGGTATATCCACTGTAATAGTGAACCATTAAAACAGTGTTACCATTTGCCCCATTTTTTCCTTCATTTTCACAATAGTCATTTGGTTTTAAGCCTATGCACGTCATTGATCTATGTATAGATATTAAATATATTTATTTTATATTTTGTATTTATCATAAACGTTCATGAAAAGGTGGACGGGAGTGGTAGGAATGATTGGGGACTGGAAGCGTCGCGTTTCGGGGATATACCTTAAGCAGTCGAAGGCGACTGCACAGGCAGTCTAGTTATGTTATGCTAGGAGCGGAGGGTAATCATACCTTAGTCACAGTATAATATATATATTTTTTCTTTGATTGAAGATGTGATGTCTACAGTACGTGTGTGCCAATAAAGCAAAATCAAATGGCGATCTTGATCCTGTGCCAGTTCAGTTTCACACCAACTCCAACTCCATTTTGTTGCTATACTCCATGTGTGCATTCCAATATGCAACCTTGCGTCCTCCACTTGTGCTTGTGGCCTCGCCCCGCCTCCTGGCCCCTCCTCTGTGGAGAAAACAATAAAGTTTCCCCACTTTCAGCCTAGCCAAAACAATTTTTGGGGGACTATTTTTCATTCACCATCCAGTTTGCAAATGAGAAAATGACTTAACAATTGAGCTTTTGCTAGATATTGAAATATAATGCTGTTTTCAGTGATGTCATCACAACGTATTATTTCCTGATACGAGGCCTCAAGCACAAGTGGAGGACGCAAGGTCGCATATTGGAACACACACCATTAATGAAGAGTTAGGCTACTGCCCTGAAAAACTACATGAAGATTTAAGTAAGACGATCAATATTTGTTGCCATGATGCTCCATAAATGAACTACACTAAAAATGAAATACATCTTGATTTAAGTGAGGTGGATCAATGATTTAGGTGAAGTGTATCAATACTTGTTCCCATTTACTTAAGTACATGATGTTTCAGCTGTCGGGAGCAATGGTCGATTAATTAATTGCTTAATGGCAAATTAAATATTGTGTGGAAGCGAGTATATCTCTGTTACCGCACAATCCTCCCCATGTACAGCAGATGTAGCAGACTGAGGTTTTACGTAACTACTTGATTG
>NC_085877.1:19383623-19418623 GCF_034702125.1 Engraulis encrasicolus | reverse complement strand
GCAAAAATTATCTAACAATTCTCTCTCTCTCTCTCTCTCTCTCTCTCTCTCTCTCTCTCTCTCTCTCTCTCTCTCTACCTCCCTCTCCCCTTCTCTCTCTATCCCCCCATCCAGGTGCGTCCACACGGTACGGGTACCGAGTACTGCTCGGACCTCCTGACGGACGGCGGCTGCGTGGCCCTGCTGGTGGTGGGCTTCCTGCTGGTCACCCCTCTCCTGGTGCTGGCGCTGGCCGCCTACTGCCGCCTGGCGCGCCACCTGCAGCTGGGCCTGTGCTTCATCCCCTACAGCCGCGCCGTCTACAAGAACCTGCCCGCCTCGCAGCACCGCGGCATGGGGGGAGGGGGCTGCTGCGGCGGGGGCGGGGGGGGCAAGACCAGCAAAGGGAAGGAGGGGAAGGCCAAGGTCTGGGTGTGATGAGGGGGGTGATGGATGTGTATGTACAGTAGAGGTTCTTTTCCACTGCTGGTTTTCCTGGTAGGCCTGCTGCTCGACACAGCGCGACGTCAGCCGTCACTTTTTGCTTTTTCGATTGAGCTGTGTCGTAAACCCAATCGAAAAGCAAAAAGTGACGGCTGAGTTGCGCTGTGTCAAGCTGCAAAAGAGCCATATATGGATCAAAGACGATGTCAGGTGGCGCAGCAACATCTAATGCCCAATAATGAATTAGTAATTGGTGGTTGATATGATGGTCCACTACAAACAAACAAACAAACAAAAAAATCATACAATAGTGGCACTGGCTGTCATTGCGCTATACGTGTGCTACTGCTGAAACGCTTCCGACCCGTATGTATATTTGTGTAGTTTTGTGCGTATGTTTGTGTGTGTGTGTGTGTGTGTGTGTGTGTGTGTGTGTGTGTGTGTGTGTGTGTGTGTGTGTGTGTGTGTGTGTGTGTGTGTGTGTGTGTGTGTGTGTGTGTGTGTGTGTGAACCTACCTGGTTCCCAGCCTGGGGGAAGGCTATTAGGGAGGGCAAGCCCAGTAAAGGAAGGAGGGGAAGGCTAAGATGTGTGATGAGGGGGTTGGATGTAGTGTGTGTGTGTGTGTGTGTGTGTGTGTGTGTGTGTGTGTGTGTGTGTGTGTGTGTGTGTGTGTGTGTGTGTGTGTGTGTGTGTGTGTGTCTACATATAGTAATATGATAAGTTGCAAATCCTCTGCATGTGTGCATGTGGTTGTGTTTGGGTGTGATCATGGGGCTGAGTGCGGGTATAAGATCAAACAGGCGCAGATTGTGCGTGCGTGCGTGTGTGTGTGTGTGTGTGTGTGTGTGTGTGTGTGTGTGTGTGTGTGTGTGTGTGTGTGTGTGTGTACGTTGCTGTGCGTGCTTGCGCATGGGCATAAGTGTGTCTGCGTGCAAGGCCATTCAGCTGTGTGTGAAACAGGCTAGAAGTAAAGCAGGTGTTGGAATAATGAATGTCTGAATGTCTGCAGTAGTGAAACAAGGAGAGGAACCCTGCACTGTGTATGCGAGTGTGTGTGTGTGTGTGTGTGTGCGCGCTCAACTGTGCGTTTCCTGCACGTGTATGCGTGCGTGCGTGTGTGTGGGTGTTCTAGGGGTGCCACCTCTGTCTGAAAAAATCTTGGACATTTCAAGCGCAACCAACCTTTTTGCTTGCACACAATGGTATCCTTCATTCATTGTCCAGGAAAGTATATCTATTTTTTCCAGGACAGGTCATTAAAATCCTAGACAATCAGGAAAAACCTCAACAGGTGGCAACAGCGTGTGTACGATGTGAGTGTGTGTGTGTGTGTGTGTGTGTGTGTGTGTGTGTGTGTGTGTGTGAGAGAGAGAGAGAGAGAGAGAGAGAGAGAGAGAGAGAGAGAGAGAGAGAGAGAGAGAGTGTTCATGTGTAGGTGTGTGTGTCCAAGATATCTCGAATGTCTAGTCAATGGGTCTTACACATTCCAACTAAAGAGCCGAAGGAGAAGATTATGTTCACTCACATCAGTATGAGAGAGTATAGGACCCCGTTTCTCGACAGTGTCATTGCTAACTAAGTTAGCAACTTACTGTTGCAATGCCATTTCCCATAGGCAACTTACTAAGTTGCTAACTAGTTAGCAATGCCATTGTCAAGAAACAGGGTCCAGAACCGAACTTGTAAATGAATGAGAGAAAGGATTTTTATTCAATGTTCATTCAATGACCACTATACTATACACTAACTTATCCATCACATAGGCCTACTATATTTTCCACCTGTACTGATTTCTTGAAGACACTTGTTTTTTTGTAGCATTTTCTATTTTCTATGTTCCTATGCACCATCTATTTTCAATAAAGTTTTCTAATGAAGCAATCTGTGATGTTCAAGACTCATTCGAACACAACCCACAATATATAGATCCATACAGTGTGCAGATGATTAAAAATGAAAATATCGTAAGTATACAGTTTATAATTTAGAACTCATAAAGGGAGATAAAAGGAGGCATAAAATGAGTTTGCTATTCGCCTTTGGCTAAGCCCCGCCCTCTTGGGTTAGAGTTGCTAGGTTGGACAGATAAACTTTCTATGCTGTGATATCAACGTGATTAATGCAGTGACTGCCTATCGCAGCAGTGGTTCACTCCTAAGGAATAAAAAAAACACTCCTCCATTCATATTTTTTATTTCCTGAACTGTCATGCATCACAGTTGTTTAGCTGTTGCGGGATCTCAAATTCTCACCCTGGTATCGATAGGCATATTGTAAACTTATGGTAAAGCTTACCAAAAAGCATATGGTAAGCTAACTCACATAGCCTATGTCCCTGGCTCAAACTGTAGTTGTTGGACGAAATCACCCAACGTGATGGATGCTATCATCTTCAAACCTAGGCCTACCACATCAATGTGTAACGTTTTCCGTTTATAGTTTCAGTAGCTCAAGAAAACAACGTCCATCAGCTGCTAGTCAAAACAATCCTGACGTGACTGCTAGTTAACTTTGCTAGCGTTGTTTATTCATTAATTTAGGTCAGAAAACCAAACTCCTACTCTGAAATAGGTTTGTGTTTTGCTTACAACCTTACTGAAAAGTTACACGAGTGAGATGGTGGCATGATTGGAGCACACAAAGTATGTTTGTTGATCTGTGCACTTTCTAGTCGAGT
Organism: Engraulis encrasicolus; assembly: GCF_034702125.1. Classification (NCBI taxonomy): domain Eukaryota; kingdom Metazoa; phylum Chordata; class Actinopteri; order Clupeiformes; family Engraulidae; genus Engraulis; species Engraulis encrasicolus. The sequence continues at coordinate 19,415,522 of NC_085877.1, read as the reverse complement.
GAGGATGCAGAGACCCTTCAATCCAGACTACCGGTATTCAACTGCTAGTAATATTAGCAGAAGAGTTGGTAGAGTGGGGGTCCGCTCATTTTTCCGACGCACCATTGGTCCGATGCGTCAATGTTCCGAACATTTCCCATTGATCCTACAGCACTTATATAGTCTCAGATAACTTTTTACCAATTAAATGAAACCCTTTGTCCCGACAGTCCAATGTTCCGACCAAAAGCTGCTTTAGATCACCGTCATCTCTGAAGCCTACGCAGTGGTCATGCTGCTGTCTGTGACAGGTTAGGTTTAGGGAAAGTTTTGGTCAAGGCACAAATTTAAAACTCAGAAACATTGCAATAGCCTACTGACAGGTTAGGGTTAGGAATGGTTTTGGGTAGGGCACAATTGTAAAACTTGGCAACATTGCATTAATGACAGGTTATGTTTAGGGGTGGTTTTGGTAAGGGCACAGCAAGACCGACTCAGACGGCATCTATGTGCTCGTCGCAGCGCATGCAGCTGAAGTCTCCTTGGCACCGGGAAAAGCAGGACATACGACCTGGGATGATGACCAACCCCAAACAGCCATTGGTCGGAACATTGAGCTGTCAGAGCAAAGGGTTTCATTTAATTATTTCGAGTTAGTGGGCTGTAGGATTAATGGGACATTTTCGGAATATTGATGAATCGGACCAAAGGGGTGTCGGAAAAATGACATGCTACCGGTAGAGTGCTACTAGTGTCCCTTAAAACCAACTGGTGCTCTTAGAAGGGGATCAATGTCCACAGTTGACTGAACCAACTGAAGTGCCTGGACCAAGGATTTTTTCCCTTCAGTCTTTTTTGCAAGTAACATTAGTCGGTAACACTTTAGAATAATGGATGCAAAAAAGCATTATAAAGACTTAATAAATAATTAACTATTGATGAACAAAACATTAACAAATGTTTGTAAATGACTAGTAAATGTAAACAAATGCTTGTAAATGACTGGGAAATGCTATGTTAATATTTTATATTTATCAAACATTTACAAGTTGCTTGTAAATGAATAAAATACTCTGTTATAAGGTGTGTAAAATCTTGCATATATCATTTGTAGATATTTTTTAAAGCATTAGTAAAACTTAGTTAATAATAAAAATATTTGTTAATGTTTTATTCATCATTAGTTAATTATTTACTGAGTCTTTACTAAGGAACATTATTATAAAGTGTTACCCATTAGTCTGGTTTTAGGTAAAGAGGAAAGCGATTACCTCCTGTTACATCGCGGGGAAACTTGCACCTTTGTCAAAAAATACCCCAGGCACAATTTCCAATCATATTTTAATAATAATATGACCATCTTGCTAAACCCTACTTAAAAACATGCGATTTCAGCATTGAGTTCAATGGAGCGTTGTCAAAACTGTCCGAGTTTTGTCCGAGGTCGTCCTTTTACTGCGCTGTGATTGGTCAAAAAGCACTTTAGGGTGGGCCTTAGCCAAAGGAGAATTCTATTTGGTTCATTTTGTTCAGTAGAGAGTAGGTAATATTTCTGTTGTGATAGAAGCTCTCTACCAGATGCTAAAATGCTTAAATAAAATGAACTGACTTATGAATGCTACACAGCAACTGACAAATAAGCTGTTTTGGCTGTTTGAGACATTTACTGAAGTAAATATATAGATATACTATATGTAACGGAGACTAACAAGCAGAGTTGGCGTGGAACCTCCCTCCCAAAGCCTCATACAGTGTTGATGCCGTTGGACTGGGAGACTGGTGTCTTCCATTGCCGGACCGTTGTAGTTGACGAGGCCGCAGGTTCGATCCCTGAGGGCGACGAACAGGTGAAAGATGACCTCCGTTACATATATATATAATATAGAATCACATTGTGGCATGTGTGTGCATGTGTACCAAATCGTGGCAAAGCCACCCACCCCTATCACACACATCATGCCATGTCACCCACGCTACAGCTCAGTAACAACCCATCAACCATCGGTTGCTGACAAAAAAGATGTCAATTATTGATGTAGGTCTATTGTTGCTAGAACAGACTGCCATTCTTGGGTCGGATTAATGCCCACTCTAGAATTGGCTGCAGCCTAGGGGTCCCCATCTGCCAGGAGGCCCTGATTGGTCAAAAGGGAAACATTGCAGAAATATGACAAGATGGAATATTTAAAAAATCATCTGTCGTGATAAGTACAGTTGATAGACATGTTATCCTTAATTCCTTGCATGTTTTCTAATGTATGTATGCTGGAGCTAGGTGGAGCAAGACAAGGCTGGCATTTAGTATCAAAACTTGATATACACATATCCTGTAACGGGGAGCTTTGCTGTGATGGCAACCACCTGCTGGGCTGTGTTAGCTGAGAAATGTGGAGCAAGCGGAGAGCAACTCAGAAAATGACTTCAACCAGCATCGTTCCCACTGGAATACTTCTGCAGGCCCGCCGACCGGGGTGGGACAAAGGGGTATGTTGTCCTGGGCCCGGGGAGATATAGGGGGGCCCAGGATAGGGTAAATTACATTAATTTCCCCTTGGAATCAATAAATGATAATCTTCTCTACTTTACTATGTATTGGGTAGGGCGCCCTTTCAGATGACTTTGTCCTGGGGCCCAGCGGACGCTGTCAGCGGCCCTGCTTCTGCTCCATATCAAACGTGATATACGTACAGTACTGTACATTACTGCATAATGCAATGGAGGTTTTACACTGTACCCAGTACATGGGAACCACCTGCTATAGCAACTAGCTGCATTCGCAACTGTATTATTCTCAAAGAATCAATAAATGGGAGCTTGCGTAAATTCTACCAGGGAGACTCGAATTTCTCGGCTGTCAAACTTACTAGGCTAACCATCCAATCTCCCTTTTGACAGATCATACATGCGTCATCATTGCCCAGGGTCGTCAACCAATCCCAACGCGAGATTTGGAAATCCCCGTAACGCATCACTCATGCACCGTTCCCTCTCAGCCAATGGATCGCATTCACGTTTGTTTAAAAATCAGTCACTCATTCTGTTCTCTGCTTTCCAGTTAAGCCGAATTTGAAGTGGCTGTCCGGTGTTTTCGTTATCAAACATTCTGTTTATTTTCTACCTGGTTACTTGATAACTCCTCACCTTGCCGTTGCTGGGATGGGATTTCCAACCGCTCGAACGCGTGGCACGCAATCGGTGCCTTTTAATAGCCTAATAATTTTCTCGCAAGGCTTCAATCAATTCGTTTGGCACGCCGCTCCCTGATTTCCTGACTCTTGTGGATTTCCTTTTGAACTAGCCTGCCTGTGGGTGGATTTCCCCGAACTGGTGTAATTCGTGAGTAACCTGGCGGCTTTCCCTTCATTTGTACTGCGGACCCAGGGAACGTTTATCTCAGCGAATGACTATTTTTGCGGGGAAGTGTTGTCCAGGCAAGTCGCCTCTCATGCCTCATACTCGGCTTGTTGCACTGTCTCGGATATCAGTCTCGTATGCCGCTGGTTGACTGATGGCCTACGTTTCGTTTGCGGTCAATTGGGAGAATTCTATGAACTGGTTGGAGTGACTTTTGGAACATTTGCTGGGGAAGGGCGGAATCGAAGTAACTGGGCCCGCGGTGCTCTCTCGTTGCGCCTCGCGCACTTAGCCAGCTTATCTGCTCAGCACATTTGTTTTTTCGGAGGCGTTATGGGTACTGCGAGTCACAATTTAGGCTACTTGGTCCTCGTCGGCCTCATCTGCTGCGGATGGACTGGTGATTCGCTTGCCAATATTATAGAGCATTTATGAACCGGTTGGTGTGGCTTTTTTGGAACGTTTGCTGGGGGTAGCCTACAGATTTAAATGGGCTACTTATATATCGAAGCGCCTCGCCCGCATGCATAACCCGACATTACCTTCTGTGTTGTTTCGTGCTACTGCCTGTCACGACACCGGACGGAGGGCATTGCAGAGCCATGCACTCGTTCTTAATTGTCCTGATTCCAAACGTACTTCCTATGTTCCGGAGCGATGTTGAAAGGACCTCAGCCTACGGGCCGTAGCACCGCCTACAGTTTTTCATTCATGTGGATTCCGGTCGTGCGTTCATCAGTTTGCACCCGCCTATTTTCAATGTTCCGTTCAGTAGCCTATGCCCACAACACGAGCCTATTTTACGTTTTCGCTTGCATGGACTGGTCCATGTGGCGGAGGAGTGGCGGTCTCGTTGTCTTTTAAGAGTTATGACTTCGGTTCGTAGGCCTAGACTGCTGGATCGCACATTAAGCTTATGCGCGCTTGCCAATCATCACCTAATGTCATCGCACTGCCTGCAGTTTGTATTGATAAGTGTACCTTGCTTCCTCACTCCCGCTTCAAGTCATTCAGGGCTGGATTAAGTTAAAGGGACACTGTGTGAGATTTTTAGTTGTTTATTTCCAGAATTCATGCTGCCAATTCACTAATTACCTTTTTCATGAATACTTACCCCCACCATCAAATTCTAAGTATTCCTTATGACCGAAAAATTGCAATTTTCTTACATGTAAGGGGGATCTTCTCCATGGTCCACCATTTTTGAATTCCCAAATAACAAATTTTAGCTCCAAAAATGACTTACTTGGACCATACTAGAAAATATGTTTATTACATGGTAAATGTTCATGTAAAGACCAAATTCTCAGTTTCAATAAGCAGCATAGTTGCAGTTCTTTTTTTTGACCATTTCCTGCACAGTGTACCTTTAAAGATCACGCAGGGCTTTCGGCCTGTGCCCGGTCGCCGAGCATGGAGGGATATTGTAGCCGGTCGCAATGCCTTGTCTATTTCGAGTTATTCTGATCACAATGGGCTACATGTACACTGTCCAAATTTAAGTAAATAAATGAGTGATATCCGTGGGAAGTACATCGATGATGACCGTTAATAATCATAATTAAATTATACATGAAACACTGCCCATGGAGTCCTGTCAGGGTTCTGATCACTCCCCATTGGTAGCCATCTATGGGCTAACCCTCTCACTCTGTACACCACTCGTGCCCTTAGGCTTCATTGGAATCGTCAGGGCGCTCGGACTGTGATGTGTCGTATTGCGTTTGTTTTCTCATATCTGGTGATGGTGGTCTCTGCTGCTTTCCCGTACACTTTCACATACACGTGCGTCTGCCGCTCCACGTAGGGCATACGCTACGTCATGCACTGGGCATCGGCCCCAACGTCGGACTGGGCATCGGCCCCAACGTCGGACTGGGCATCGGCCCCAACGTCGGACTGGGCTCTGGCCCCAACGTCGGACTGGGCTCTGGCCCCGACGTCGGACTGGGCTCTGGCCCCGACGATGGACTGGGCTCTGGCCCCGACGATGGACTGGGCTCTGGCCCCGACGATGGACTGGGCTCTGGACCCGGCGACGGTATTGGCCCCGACGACGGACTGGGCATCGGCCCCGACATTGGACTGGGCATCGGCCCCAACGTCATCCTGGGCCGGCGACTCTACATCATCCTGGGCCGGCGACTCTACATCATCCTGGGCCGGCGACTCTACATCATCCTGGGCCGGCGACTCTACATCATCCTGGGCCGGCGACTCTACATCACCCTGGGCCGGCGACTCTACATCACCCTGGGCCGGCGACTCTACATCACCCTGGGCCGGCGACTCTACATCACCCTGGGCCGGCGACTCTACATCACCCTGGGCCGGCGACTCAACATCACCCTGGGCCGGCGCCTCAGGGCTCGTGCATCAACGGCACACCTCAGCATTGCCCTGGGCTGTCGCACCTCAACTCCACGGCTCAACACCACGGCTCAACATCACAACTCGGCATCACAATGGGCCATCACCTCAGCATCGCACTGGGCTGTCGCCCCAACTTTAACGCCAGTCACCTGGTTGTATCGGTATCCTCATCCATCCTGCATGACAAACTTATCGCAGCTACCCACTGGTAGCGAGTAGGAGTTTATGTCTATTTTGATATGCCCTTTTTGTTCTGGTGCCGTTATTCAGGGATGTTTCAGTTTTCTGCTCTGTCCCTCTCAGGTCTCGATAACCGGCTCTCCAACTCTCCTCTGTCGTAAGCTCGCACTTTCTGCATTCTCCTGACTAAGGTGCCACCCTTTGTTTATTGCTAGTCCAGTCATGCAGTTACCGCAAGTTGTCTCTCTCAACCAACCAGGCCACTGCCTGTGTCAATGCCTGCTTTGCACAAGCATTCACCGCGCCACACCGCGTAGGTGTTTATCATAACTGACATGGTGTCATTATTCTTGGTCGAGACGTCTTCTTGGTGTTTCATTCATTGTTCGTTTCAGCTACAAGCTCTGCTCTCTCCCTCTCTTAGGTCATGATTACCAGTTGTCTGCCGATTCTCCTCTGTTTTAACCTGACCTTTCTGCTATCCTGGCCGAGGTGCTTGTCTTTTAATGTTAGCCACTCATGCTTTGTCTAAAGCTGTCTCTCTCACCACTCTGGGCAGACGCTCGCATAGTGCAGGCTTTCAGCCGCTGGTCGTCCGACACATGTGCGTCTTGCATTCGGCTCATTCCTCGCTTTGTCATCTGGCTCAGTGTACTGTTTCTGTTCTGTTAACTCTGTTTCGTTCTTCTCGTTCCTCGCCCAAGAGGTATAGCACGCTCGTTCAGAATCGGCGTGGCCACCACGGCCGCTAAGCGGGGTCTGTCCCCTACTGCGATCAAGGCGCTGGGCCGTTGGTCGTCTGGCGCATACGCTTCCTGCAATTGCCTCACTCCTCATCACGTCATTGAAGCATGCTATATCTGGTCTGTAACTTTGTTTTCTATTCTCATTTCTGGTGACGGTGGTATTTTGCTGCACCGGCGGCATTCACTCTATCTCTTGGGGGGCTATCGCTCCGGTCACCCGGTCATGTCTGTATTCTATCCTTCTCTCATCTATCAGATCGCTTTTATAGTGGTCTGTAAGCCTGTTATCTCTATATTTTGTAACATTGAACCAGCCTGGCTAGTTGCCATGGTTGTTTATCCATGATGTCAACTATCATACCATATATTATAGCCTACATTCATTCATCCATCCATTCATTTACTCATTCATCACCATGTTCTACTCTCTCTCCTAGGTCACGATTCCGGCTCTCTACCTACTGTCATAATCTAAGTTTTCAGCGCTCTCCTGACCAAGGTGCATCTATCAATCAAATCATAACGCTCTGCTGTGTCTCTGCTCTCAGCGCATCCGCGCCATGTCTTCTCGCATAGCCTAAGGTACCGATATTATCATCATCACCATCATCATCACAGGCTTCATGCCTCCGCTAGACCACCGCCCATAAACTTAAGCCTTAGAACATCCCTATCATTTATAATCTCATTTAATCTATCATCATTTGTCTTCCAACCTATCACCTATCACTTATCACTCATCATCATCATTATTATTATTACCTCCGCCAGGAGGTTATGTGATCGCCTGGGTTTGTGTGTGTGTTCGTTATTGTATGTTCGCACTGCTATTTCACAGCCTGCCACAAGGTGGCCGGGTGAGCACTGAGCACATGTGGAACATAACACGGAAAGGGGCGGGGGGGGGTCCACTCTAGTGTTATCAGTACAAGCTGCCCAACCACATTATCCAAGCTCACAAGGTGGCCGAGGTGAATTGAGCTATGACAGGGCGTGCCTGCGAGGTGGATTGATGGACAGTGACCACAGCCAGAATGTAGGCTATTACGCGCATATTTGCTGTGCCTACGTGGCTGCGTAGCCAATAGCACACCAAATGATATATAATAATAATAATATACAATATGGCACACACACATATCGTCGCAGAGTGTTTGCCCTGTCAACCAAATCAGCTTTCGCGGAGTTAATTGTTCTCCGAGTGTTTCCTTGCTCAGTTGAAGTTCACGAAGGCTGGAGATAATATTAATAACGGCGAATAGTGGTATAACAGACAGACCGCGCCAAGGAGGGAAAGGTACCCGGTTCACTACAGGCTACATGAAAGGTTAATCAAAGTTGTGCTGCGACAGTCACCACAAAGCCAGGCAGACAGAATGCACACAGAACGCGCGGATTTGCTGTGCCTGCATGGCTGAAGCCAGGTGCGTGGGTAGCCAATAGCACCAAAACATAATGTAGCCTAATCAATGTAATCAATCAGGGTGATGCATATCGTCGCAGCTTTCGCGGAGTGTTTTCCCTGTCAACCAAATCAGCTTTCTCTCGTCTGTCCAGTTGAAGATTGTAGCCTACAAATGTAGGCTAGGTGAACTGGATCCTTGGCGCTGTTCCTAACTGTTCACCGCCCTATTTTTTTTTATTTTTTAATCCACCCTTCGTAGGCATATCGTCGCAGCTTTCTCGGAGTTTATTGTTCTCCGAGTTTTTCCCTGTCAACAAATCACCCTTGTCTCGTCTGTCCAGTTGAAGTTTGTCAGTTAAAGCAAGCCTTTTGCTTAACAGCATGCGAAACACAGACTGGTTCTTCTAGCCTGGCTACTTTACAAATAATGAATGAATATTGAACGAGTGGAGAAATTAATAACGACGAACAGTTTAATCGTTTGAAGTGAGTATACTGAAGTGAGTATACTGTATATTCGAGCATTTTTTGAAGTGGGTATACTGTATATATTTATGCCATTCAAAATAATGAATCAATCAATTTCAAGTGGGTAGGCCTACTGAAGCCCCTAAAATTTAGAAGTGGGTATACTCCGTATACCTGCGTTCTACGTACGTAGACTAGGGCCTACACCACTGCATTTAAGGTTAATCATGTTAACAGACCACAGTTAATCAAGGACATGGTAGGTCTAGCCTAATTAGGCCCTATACAAAAAGACAGATATAATTTGGTTACAACTTCACTGTTTAATTATCTGACCACACTAATGGTGTATAAACCTGCATAAATGACACCACATCATCACACAAATAGGCTATCCTATGTGTCTAAAAACAAACTGAACGTCCTTGGCGGAGGTCTGCACACTCTGGGTGCATTTCTAGTTATCATTGTCATCATTGTCGTCATTGTCATCATTATCATCATCATCATCATCATCATCATCATTGTCATCATTATCATTATCATCATCACCATCATCATCATTGTCATCATTATCATCATCATTGTTATCATCATCATCATCATTATCATCATCATCATCATCATCACCTATCATCCTTCATCTTCCGTCTATCATCAATCAATCATCTAACTAACTTTTCATGTCTTTCAGATGGTGTCTCCTTGTAAGCGGTAGGTGAGTTCACTTCTAATCTCTATTTTGGGGCAGGCTACGCCCGCCTCCATCTCCGCTGGAGGATATGCTGTCCTACCCCGGAGTTCAACGCGAAGACGGGAACCTTCGCCAAACAGATTCATGCATTTTGTATCAAGTGTAATTGTTCGCCAAACGGATTCATGCATTTTTGTATCATGTCTATTGTTCAATAAATGTTAATAATGTTCATTTGCCTCTCGAGTCTTCATGGTAGAAATGGGAGCTTGCGTAAATTCTACCAGGGAGACTCGAATTTCTCGGCTGTCAAACTTACTAGGCTAACCATCCAATCTCCCTTTTGACAGATCATACATGCGTCATCATTGCCCAGGGTCGTCAACCAATCCCAACGCGAGATTTGGAAATCCCCGTAACGCATCACTCATGCACCGTTCCCTCTCAGCCAATGGATCGCATTCACGTTTGTTTAAAAATCAGTCACTCATTCTGTTCTCTGCTTTCCAGTTAAGCCGAATTTGAAGCCACCACCACCCCTCCGTCCACCGTCACCAGTGGTTCCCGTCTGTTAGGGGGCAGGCTACGCCCGCCTCCATCTCCGCTGGAGGATATGCTGTCCTACCCCGGAGTTCAACGCGAAGACGGGAACCTTCGCCAAACAGATTCATGCATTTTGTATCAAGTGTAATTGTTCGCCAAACGGATTCATGCATTTTTGTATCATGTCTATTGTTCAATAAATGTTAATAACGTTCATTTGCCTCTCGAGTCTTCATGGTAGAAATTATACTTTACTATGTATTGAGTAGGGGGCCCTTTCAGATGACTTTATCCTGGGGCCCATGCAGTGAAAGCTGTCAGCGGCCCTGCTTCTGCTGCTCTATATCAAACGTGATATACTGTACTGTACTGCATAATGCAATGGAGGCTATACACTGTACCCCAGTGCATGGGAACCACCTCAATGGCAACTAGCTGCATTCTCAGCTGTATTCTTCTCAAAGCCCCCCTAGGGCTTCCCAACGCCTCCTGGGAGGCTGTAGCGCCCCTGTATAATATGAAAATAATTTCCTCATTTCATGTTTTCTAATGTATGTATGATTGCTGGGGCTAGGTGGAGCAAGACAAGGTTGGCATTAGTATCAAAACTTGATATATATACCCATCGCCTGTGATGGCAACCACCTGCTGGGCTGTGTTAGCTGAGAAATGTGGAGCAAGCGGAGAGCAACTCAGAAAATGACTTCAACGAGCATCGTTCCCACTGGAATACTTCTGCAGGCCCGCCGACCGGGGTGGGACAAAGGGGTATGTTGTCCTGGGCCCGGGGAGATATAGGGGGGCCCTCTACTCTACTCTACTCTACTCTACTCTACTCTACTCTACTCTACCCTACCCTACTCTACTCTACTATATATTGGGTAGGGGGCCCTTTCGGATGACTTTGTCCTGGGGCCCAGCGGACGCTGTCAGTGGCCCTGCTTCTGCTCCATATCAAACGTGATATACTGTACATACTGCATAATGCAATGGAGGCTATACACTGTACCCAGTACATGGGAACCACCTGCTGTGACTGCTTAAACACGTGGAGCCAGAGGAGAGAGCAGGCCCATGGACACGGGTGGGACAAACGGGTATGTCGTCCTGGGCCCAGGGAGACACGGAGCCCAGAATTGGGTCCCCCTTACATTGTATGTATTGGGCAGGGGGTCCTTTCAGATAAATTTTGTCCTGGGCCCAGCAAAAGCTGTCAGCGGCCCTGGAAGAGAGGATGAGAGGACGACTCACTGTGCCTTCAACTTAGCATCGCTCCTGCAGGAATAGCCTTTCTACTGCTGCTTCATATCAAACATACTATACATGTCATGTAATGGGAGGGGGGCTACTAGTACGCTGCAGTGCACCAATACACTGCCTGAGATGGGAGCCACCTGCTGTGCTGTGTTTGCTAAGGATATGTGGAGCAAAGAGAAGACTGCTGTGTGGAGGGGGGAGGACAGGCATTCGCTGTCAAATGTGAAATACTACAGCACGGATATGCACACATGCACACACACACACACAGACAGACACACATACACACATACACACGCACACACACACATGCACGCACACACACACACACACACACACACACACACACACACACACACACACACACACACACACACACACACACACACACACACACACACACACACACACACGCACGCACACGCACACAAACACAAACACATCACACACACACTCACTATCAAAAGTGATATACTATAGCACCAATCCCTACAGGATTTATTAGAGCAAGGCAGCCACGTTATCACTGCACAGCGTGGGCTGCGACTAGAGAAGGAATGTGCAATAATTTGACCCAGCATTAGTGCCCTCTAGTGGCCTACTACACATTTGGAAACAAAGACTGAAAATTCTGGTGAAGTACAGACATGCAGCCACACAATAGAATGCAAGTGCCATATTTTCTGTTTGCGACTTACTTGAAATTGTAATAAGCATTTGGATGTGTGTTTAATTAGTTTATGATCTCATCAGAGACAAACAGACTCCAAACAGATCCTAAGGATGTGGATTCCATGGTGTCCCGATGACAACAAAGCAAATAAATTTGTTTTAAATGGTGTCAGGCATGAGTGGTGGTGCCCAAGTGCAAAGTACTGTAAAGTGTCAACATTGGGTGTCAACATTGAATTTCTCCAAAAGAAACATGCATGTCAAGAAGTAGCCTACTATTACTGAAGCACATCATATTTCTCTCTGGGAATAGGGGTATACTCATGATTGTGGGTACATTTTGAGACATTAATGGCTGCATTATGAATTATTTTGAGTGGACAATAAATTGAACTGGTCATATAAGTTGTAAACTGGCTACTTGTCAGTTTTCTACTTTTCAAAGTTAATTTTCTTTAATGTTGTCCCATAAAAAGGTGTACTTACAAATCTGCAGTGTGTGCAGGTGTGTACTCACTTCTGTGATACACTGTATATAGATACAGAGTACAAGCTCCTCGCTCCTAACACTCGGACCAAAAGTGATGAACAAAAATGTTTTCAAGCTTCAGTCGCTTACAACTTAACTCCTTTGGATATCATCAAACAATTTCAGTTAAGTGTGCGGAAGCTCACTTCATTTGTGAAGTTGGTGGATGCTGTCAGACGAAACAAACAAAGAAAGAAAGGACACAGATTTTCTCTCTGGCTATGAATGTTTTTAATGTCTCCAGGTCGGAATCACAGCATACAAGTGTGTAATAACTTCTAAATTAAACAGAAATATCATCACCTTATTTATATACTTTTTTTCAACTTTTCATTTTTTTGTAATAATTGTCTCTTTTTTTAAATCCATTATTAACATGGTTCTCATCTCAAGTCTTGGGTTTTCTGATTTTCAACAAAGAAAGTATGTCACGAGAACAACAGATGCAACTTCAGTATGTTTTTTCTCTTTTTTTAGCCCAGGTGTTTGATCCTGCAGGTAAAAGAGGTGTGGTCATGGCTTGTGGGGGGTGGGGGTTGATGTCATGTGCTTCTGCCTGCTCCAATGAACAGGCTTGTATGCTACTGATCCATCTTACTGTTGCCCTGCACTACACTGCACTATTTCCATGGTAATGCAGCACACTGAGCGCATCCTGTCTTTCTTGTGTTCCAAATATCCCCACTGACAACAAAACTGTTGATAAAAATATTATTTCACTAAGACCTTTTATTCCATAATTATCTGATGTTTTTATCATCCCTTTTTTATCATCACTCTGTCTCTTTGTCACGCATATTCCACACAATAGCGCACACGCACACACACACATCAAACACGCACACACAAACACATCAAATCAAATCATATCCTTGACACCTGACCTTCTCTGGCAAACGGCACCCTGGCTCTCTAAGCAGGCAGTGCCTTCTCCTATTTCCTGCAGACGCCTCCCACCACAAAAAGGCTCTGACCAATGCGGCATGATGTTTTGACCAGTTTGTTTGTTAAGCATCACAACTCCTGAATCTGCTTGACAGTGCAGTGCAGAGTGCCAACGAACGACTTCTCCTGGACCGGGATCGAAAACCAGCCCGGGCATTTTTGGCATAGACTGGATTTTTCTATGATATTAGGATTAGTTCAGTCCACTGTCTATATTAAAGACAGACCAATGGACCACCATATCTAAATTGAGGGGCTGTTCTCTAAGGGGAAAAAAACAGTGTTCGGCCCCCTGAGGACTGTCGGCCCTCCGGGAAAATGTCCTGTATGCCCCAGATTACCAGTCCAGCCCTGCAACGAACGACTTCTCCCGTCGCTTATGGTAATCTCCTGTAGGAGGAGAGGGTATGACCCGCGCTGCTTGATGTTTTGACCAGCTCGTAGCCCTGAGCCACAGTATCTGATTGGCATCCATGTTTGTCCCTATGTCCCGTGCCAAGGTCTTCCACCATCTGGCAATTTGACTTGTGTTTACCTCCTTAAGCACTTTTGGAAGTCCCCAAGCACACACATGCTCACGTACCTGCACCCGCACCCGCACCCGCACGCACGCCCAAACACACACACACACACACACACACACACACACACACACACACACACACACACACACACACACACACACACACACACACACACACACACACACACACACACACACACACACACACACACACACACACATACGAATGCTGACACAAATGCAATTTCAGTGCCAAGGCTTTGCCAAGACCTGCCTATCTATATACACCGCGTTCCACATTATTACGCAAATGACATTTTTTGCCGTTTTCCCAAATAATCAATAGAAATGACAGTCGTCATATTTTTCAAGTCATCAGCCATTAGAGTACAATTTTAAACGTTTTTGAATGAACCTTCCAATGACATCGGTATTTTTTAAAATAATAAAAAACTTAAAATGCCCAAAATGCTCTGTTCCAATTAATTACGCAAAACAGTTTTGTAGTGTTGTAATCCAAATTTCTTTCTTTTTTTTCCCATTTACATCAAAACAGTTGGCATTTGGTACCTTCAATACATTTCAATGTTCAAAACTTTGCTATAAGCTGTAACTGGAATGCTGCATTTAATATTGAAGTGATGGAATTGCATGGTAGTTATGGAAGCCCAGATATCCTTGCTGCTTTGATCTCAGCTGTTTTTGTTTGTTTGGTCGGGTGACCCACACTTCACTCTTCAATATACCCGTAGATTTCCATGCCACGTTTAGGTGCTTTGGAGATGATGACATTCTAACTCACCAGACATAACATCCCATTCATTTTCAATGGGGTTTTATGTCTGGTGAGTTAAAATGTCGATACCACCAAAGCACCTAAACGTGGCATGGAAATCTATGGGTATATTGAAGAGTGAAGTGTGGGTCACCAGACCAAACAAACAAAAACAGTTGAGAGCAAAGCATCAAGGATATCTGGGCTTCCATAACTCCCATGCAATGCCCTGCCATTTACTTCAATGTTGAAGGCAGCATTCCAGTTACTAAGACAAAGAGGTTATCATCAAGTATTGAACATTGAAATGTAATTTAGAAGGTACAAAAATCCAACAGTGTTGATGTAAATGGGAAACAAAGAAAGAAATTTGGATTACAACACTACAAAACTACTTTGCGTAATAATGTGGAACAGAGCATTTTAAGTTTTTTATTACTTAAAAAATACCGTTATCATTGGAAGGTTCATTCAAAAACGTTTTAATTGTACTCTAATGGCGGATGACTTGAAAATTATGACGACTGTCATTTGCATTGATTATTTGGGGAAACAGCGAAAAATGTCAGTTGCATAATAATGTGGAACGTGGTGTATACAACCTGTCAATGGGTCTAATATAGAGCAGTCTGACTAAGCTTAAAGCAATGCTAAGTAATTTTCTTATTTAGTCTCTCCCTAAGTTCTGTCTGAATAAATGACTTCTTTCATGAACCTTCACGTCAAGATGCTACATATTAGGTTAATGGCATATTTGTGGATTCACAATGTTACCATACAAAATGAACATCCAGATGTCCCCCGACCACCTTACGTAATCTAACCAAAAATAAGCTAACATGAAAAGGACATCATTGTTCTTTAAGTAGTCCAAACTGGCCATAGCCAGTCAGAACAACGGTCATAAGGGTCTAGGGGTAACCACTTCAGAAGTTGCACCTGTTGTCTCGTTGACGTAACGTAAGTTATTCATTCACTCGAGAAAAAAAAAAATAAACAAACAAGAAAACTGAATATTTACAAATATTTTTTTTGTTTTGTTTTGTTTGTCGTCTTGTTTCTTACACTTAAAAATGTACAGTTTGGGTTGTCCTCCTCAGCGTCTGTCTCTTCCTGTCTTACGTACACGTGTTGTCCACCAGAAAGCTGTTTCAGGCCGTTAGCAGGCGGGAATTAAATGTCCCTACTGACCACAGTCCGCAGTAGTTCCCCTTTAATACATGTGTAAGCGTACAAAACAGACCGATAAAAGAACAGACAAACAAAAACAAAACAACAAAAACAAAAAAACAAAGCTTTCTTCTGTTGTTGTAGACGTAACGCTTGTTGTAGACATAAACATTGTTTGTTTGCAGGCGTAACAATGTTCGTTGCAGACATAACGCTGTTTGTTGTAGACGTTGTTGTGACGTTGTTTCGTACAGACGTACAGTAACATGGTTCATGGTTCTGTTGCTTAGTGTTAGTTCGTCTCCAGCAATCACAAACATGAATGATTTTTTTGAATAAAGTTCGATTAAATCCACTTGTTCGAGGCATAGCTGTATATATCCGACTGCGCTCTGGATGGTATCTGTCAGCTGACGAGCATTGAAACTCTGCTCGTTTAGGCCCACGACTTCACTTGCCATTTTCCTTTTGAAATGTCTCTTTAAAATAGTCAGTCCGACAAGTGAAGTCTCACGATCGCCTCATAGTTGCTAACCTCTCCTCACAGACTTTGTTGTGTAAAGCACCAAAAAAATGTCGCCCCCAATTCTTCCCATTGTGTCAATCATAGGAGAAAATAAACACCACCAGTGCCTATTGATAAACAAAGACATCGTCACCCTTTTCTGTAGGCTAGAGGTACCTAATCCATGCCTTCAACTTTCAGATACAAAAGATATTAAGCTGAAGCCCCCTAAGTCCCCCTGTGCCCAAAATACCACAAATTACAACACATATGTATAAACATTTGGAGCAAAACAAACAAACAAGCAAAAAAAAAACTGATTTAAAGACAAAATTAAAAGTATAACTTGTTAATCATCCAGTGGTGTGTGTGTGTGTTTGTGTGTGTGTGTGTGTGTGTGTGTGTGTGTGTGTGTGTGTGTGTGTGTGTGTGTGTGTGTGTGTGTGTAACACCATGAAACCTTTTTTTTTTTACATTTTCTCTAAATCTTTAATTGTTGGATTTCATCGCCAGACGATAATTCCTCAATCAATATCTATCCTCCAGTTACTGTACGTCGTCTGCCCTTGTGCCTATACTTTCTAGCTCCTCCTTCCATCCAGGAATCAAAGAAGGACTCTAGGGAGGACACAGGAATCATGCTCCATGTACAGCGTACTCAGCTAATCAGGGATCTCGCCTCATCCCTCTATCCTTATACCCTCACCTTGGAGTTGGAGGATAGATATTGAGATTCACACAGCGGGTTCTGAAAAAAAAGAGTGGATTAGTGCCACCTTGTGGTCACACTGTAGAAGGCCCCATTAGAAATGCTGCCAGCAGACGTCTGTCTGCCAACACAGGCAGTCAGGCGTATCGTCTGATTGGTTAGCATCTGACATGCCAAACGGATTACATCAAAGCCACCGAATGAGAATTAAATAAACAGTCTGATTATAAATGTGCTTCACTCCTATGTCATAATTATGAGACCGCATGGAGATAGATGAACAAAAACAGTAGATTGATCGATAGATAGGCAGATATGTAGATAGATGGTATGAAAATAAGAAAAATTAAAATAACTCAGAAATGACAAGAACCTCCTATGTTTCATTCTTCTGCATATCTCTCTCTCTCTCTCTCTCTCTCTCTCTCTCTCTCTGGTGCATCAGTCCCTTTCTCCCACACTATGTCTATGTGTTGTAATTAATGCTGGTTCTGGGAGAGAGTGCTGACAAGCAGCTATTTTTTAAGCAAGCACGCGCACACACACACACACACACACACACACACGCCCGTGCACACACACACACACACTCCCGTGCACGCACGCACGCACACACGGACGCTCGCACACTCTCTCACACCCATCTCTCCGGATGTTTCTGCATGCATATTCTGTTTGATGAACCAACGAGTGTGTGTGTGTGTGTGTGTGTGTGTGTGTGTGTGTGTGTGTGTGTGTGTGTGTGTGTGTGTGTGTGTGTGTGTGTGTGTGTGTGTGAATGTGTGTGTGTGTGTGTGTGTGATATGAAAAAAAGACAGCTATTTTAAGGGTATGTGGAATGGAAAACCAGGACAAATCACTCTGACTATGTACAATGAAGCCTACATTTTACACAATCAAGAATGGCCTTCCTTTACAAATAACAGACACATTTATAACACCACATACACACACATGAGAATGTGCACATGCGCACAAGCATGTGCACACACGCACACACGTACACACACACACACACATACACACACTACAGCTACAACTGCAGATTCTAGAAGATTCTAGCATTTATCATCTACTGTATGGGACTACAATGGGGGCCCTGTCCCACGCCCATAATGTGAAGTATAATATAGCACCATTATGAAACTGTACTGTCAGCCCACAGCCATAAGTGAAGGACAGACAGAAGGAAAGACAGAAAAAAAAAACCATGAACAGCATGGAGTCAACACACGGCAAAGACGTGGGTGGCTGAGGAGAGAAACGGAGAGATGGAGAGATGGAGAGATGGATAGCGACAGAGAGGGAGAGGAAGATAGAGACATAGAGATAGTGAGCAGAAGGTAGAGTGATGAATAGAGAGAGAGAGAGAGAGAGAGAGAGAGAGAGAGAGAGAGAGAGAGAGAGAGAGAGAGAGAGAGAGAGAGAGAGAGAGAAGGGAGAGAGAAGGAGAGATATATAGAGACAGTGAGTGAGAGAGAGAGAGAAAGAGAAAGAGAGAGAGAGAGAGAAGGAGAGAGATAGATAGATATATAGACAAAGTGAGTGAGAGAGAGAGAGATGGTGAGAGAGAGAGAGAGAGAGAGAGATGGTGAGAGATAGAGAGAGAGAGATGATGGAGAGAGAGAGAGAGAGAGAGATGATGGAGAGAGAGAGAGAGAGAGAGATGATGGAGGATGGCTTGAGGCCAGAGTGTGACTCTCAGTGATGCTGATGCAGCGACAGCACAAGGATGAGATCTTCACTGCCACATCAAGTCACAGGGATGTGTGATGTGTGTGTGTGTGTGTGTGTGTGTATGTGTGTGTGTGTGTGTGTGTGTGTGTGTGTGTGTGTGTGTGTGTGTGTGTGTGTGTGTGTGTGTGTGTGTGTGTGTGCGCGCGCGCACACATGCGTGGTGTTTGCTCATCCGTGTATGTTTCTCGTGTGGATCTATATGCCTTTGTGTGTGTGTGTGTGTGGCTATGTGCGTGCGTGTGTGTGTGTATGCATGCGTATGTGTGTGTGTGTGCCTGAATGTGTGTGTGTGCGCGTGCGTGCATGTATGTTTCTGAGTGTGGGCCTATATGCCTCTGTGTGTGTGAATGTGTGCGTTCAGTATGTGTGCGTGCATGCGTCTCAATGTGTGTGGTGTTTTTATAAGTGTGTGCGCAAGAGTGTGTGTCTGTTGATGTCTGTAAAGTTCCACAGAGAACAGTAAAGTCATATACGGCTCACTGATCAGTAGGAGATGAGAAGTAAGCCACAAATAAAAATAACAACAACAAAAATAAACAGCGATGAAAAAAACAAACACCTTTCACTCAGTGTCAGGATTCTTTTTCTCGTTCTCTTGTTTCAGGTTCCAAAAATAAAGTCATGCATAGATCCCGCTGAGAAAAAAAAGGATTCTTGTTTTTTTTTTTAGACTCGCACTGCCTCCGTCTACCTTTGTATACATATAACAGCGTGTCTCTCGGTATATTCATAAACATCTGAAAGATGATATTGGGCGAACTCAATGAAAAAAAAGAAAGGAAAAACAAAAAACTCAACTCAATAGAGACAGAGAGATATGACGGTTAAAAGTGATTTTGGCACTGGTGGGCAATAAGAAAGAAACAAAAAAAAGACAAAATATTTAATATTTTGTTCCCAATGCAACTGACTTCTGCTTCTTTCTGGAACCCTCATTTAAAATAGGGGTTGCAATACACATCTTGGCACCAAGCTTGCTGACCGAAAAAAAAAAACCAAACAAACAAACAAAAAAACACAATGTCAAGCAATCTATTTTTTTCATATATATATCTATCTATACATATATATAGCATTTTAAATCCAGTCATATGAATGTTTTTTGTTTTTTTTCTTCCAAATGTTCATATTATACTGTGTGTATATAAAAAATAAGCTACTCCAAAGTTTCAAATTTATGGGAGATTGTTGTCGGGTATGGTGCTACAGATACAGGTTAACAAGGGAAGAAGGGAGGGGGGGATGGGGGTGGGAGAGAGGGAGGGAGGGGTGGATGTATAGAAAAGTGGAATTGGCATGAAAAAAGAGGAGAAGAAGAAGGAGGAGGAGAACATGGAGGGGGAAAAATGGAGGGATTATGAAAAAATGAAGAGAGATGTCACTGTCACCTCAAGAGAGAACGATAGAGAAAAAAGTTCCCTTGTTTTTCTTTTTTTGTTGTTGTTTTTTTCTCTTTTCTCCTTCCGCCTCCATTTGAGAGAAAGAGTGCGAGACACGCCTCACAAGACACCTCCTCATAGAGAGGTTCCTTGTCAGATGTAGGGTGCAGAATCTGCGTCTACACAGCGCTTAAGAGTTTGTATGTGTGTGTATTCATGGGTGTGTGTGAATGTCCACACACACAGTCATGTTGTGTTGTGTGTGTGTGTGAGTGTGAGTGTGTGTGTGTGTGTGTGTGTGTGTTCTTCTTCAGCATTTGCAACGGATGATCTGAAAAAAAAAATCCAAAAATATGAAAACTCCTCCCCTTCCATGCGAGTGACGTTAGTTCAGTTCAAGTCAGTTCCTTAAGCTGCCATCGGGTGGCACTGTTTGTCCACATAAGTGGAGAGGAGGAGCAGAGAGGAGATGGGAGATGAGAGGATCAACAGAGCGTTTTTTTGTGTTTTTAGTCACATGCACATGATTCTACACGACAACATGTCGGTCGGTCAATCGGCTGGTCGAAAAACGTTTTGTATTTTTTTAGCGTGTGCATGTGATGTACGGTAGCTCTGTTGCCCTTGTTATCAATGTATTTTTTCCCTTCAGTGGTGCTGCATGTGGGAATGACGGTACAAAGAGATCCACAGGACGGTATTTCAGAAGAGATAGTGATATGTGAGATAAAGGTTCATAAATGAGGTGTAGCCAAGGTACGAACGGAGGGATGGGGGCAACGAGAGGCAGAGAAAAAGGAGGAAACGGAAGAGTGTCACAGAAGAGTGAAGAGGATAGGAGTAAGGTGTCCTTTCCTGTTTTAAACTGCAGAGGGCACTGTGTAGGGCACGTTTTGCGTTTTCTTTCTGTTTTGTGTTTTTTTTTCTCTTCAAATGGGACGCAAGGAGGGAATGCAACCTGTGGTAGAAGAAGAAAAGGGATACCTTTTGCGTAGGAGGTTCAAGAAAAAGGGACCAGTGTAAAAGGAATCGGTGGAGGAGAGTAGGAGGGTACTCCAGCTGGCTTGTGTGGGTAGTCTTGGGGGGGTGGGGGGGGTGGGGGGTGGGTGGGCGTGGTGTGTGTGTGTCTGGGGAAGGGGGGGGGGGGGGCGAATGGGCATCAAGCGGGCATGGGGGGGGGTGCTACTATACCCGGGTGGTGGAGTGAGGGTGGGGCAAGGTGTTGTTGTGGCCGGCGGTGGCGGGGAAGGTGTTGAACGCGTGCAGCGGCTGCATGCCGGTGATGGAGCTGGGGATCATGGTGATGGTGTTGGGCGTCATCAGGGGCACGTCGTCCGGCGCCCGCCGCAGCGCCAGCGTGTAGTCGGGCGGGCACGCGGGGCGCAGGATGTCGTGCGGCCGCAGCGGCTCCATGTCGTGGTGGGCGTCCAGGTGCTCGGCCTGCTTCATCTGCATGGACATGATCTCCTCCTCCTGACTGTGCGCCAGATCGTTGGCGCCGCCGATGCCGCCGCCGATGCCCACGCCCAGCCCGCCGATGCCCATGCCCATGCCCATCCCCATGCCCCGCTGCGGGGACAGCCGGTGCCGCCGCATCTCGTGCCGCTTGTCCCGCTTGTAGTAGAGCGCGGCGAAGGCCAGGATGTTGAGGAAGAGCAGCGAGGCGCCCACCGCCACCGTCACGCTCAGCTCCGTGGAGTAGTCGCGCGTGTCGTCCGGGAACGGCGAGATGCGAGGGCGCTCGGAGCTGTCCGGGTCGTCCGGAGGGTAGGTGGGGTAGGGCTGGCGGGTGGGCCGGGTCCCTCCGGGGCCGGTGCCGGGCCGGGACCAGGACGGGGTGCTGCCCGGCGGCAGTTTGGTGGTGCGGGTGATGATTTCCTCATGCAGGCTGTGGAGGTGGGGCACGAGCTCTAGCCAGAAGGCCACCTTAGAGTAGAGAAGAGTAGAGAAGAGTAGAGTAGATTATTACATATAATACACAACAACAAAATAGAGTAGAATAGGCTCTTGTGTAGTGTTTCTCAACGGGGGGGCGGTGAGAAGCCCTAGGGGGCGCATTGAGAATACAGGGGGATACAGTTGAGAGGGGGTAGTGCTTAGTTATCATTGGGGGCATTAGTTCATATAACTTGTTTTAATACTAAGGGAGTGTTGACGGGGTTGATGAGGTCAAAGGGGTGTTGGGAGGCTTAGGATGAGGTTCAGGCGCGTTTGTTCAAAAAAGGTTGAGAACCACTGCTCTAGTATAAAGTAAAATAGAGGGCACACGAAGCAGAGAAGAGCAGCCGTGCTCCAATGGTTAGGGAGTTGGGTTTTCAATCTGGGGGTTGTAGGTTTGAATCCCACCAAACCTCTTCCTACACCTCCTGAAGCCCCTTGAGCAAGGCACCTAACCCCACATTGCTCCAGGGACTGTAACCAGTACCCTGAAAAATAATAACTGTAAGTCGTTTTGGAGGGTCATCTCAGTATAATGCAAGTTAGTAAGTAACTAAGTAAGTAGAGTAGAGAGAGGAATAGAATACACTGAACTTTATTAAATTACAACAAAAATGAATAGAATCGGCTCTTGTTTACAGTGGAATAGAATAGAGTGCAGGATGTGGAGGTGAGAAGGACCAGCTCTAGCCTGACTTTAGAGTCTAGCAGAATAGAATAGAATAGAATAGAATAGAATACTTTGTAGAAAAGAACAGAAGTGAGTTGAACAACATGCCTTCTATGTTCTATGTACACCCTTAGGGCCTCTGCACATCAGCTCCACCAAAGTGCAGAGCACTGCTCCGCAAAAGTTCAATTCCATTGTTTTCAATACAAGCCCACCAGTGGACAGTCGCGGATGTCGGTTGCCGATTAGGGGCGACTTCGATTTTGAGATTGAGTATCCATGCTTTGCCATGGTGAAATTGTTGCGGAGCTAATCAAAATTGTCGGAACCGATGTGCGGAGGCCCTTAGAATGTTGCAGAATGCTTTTTGTCACAGTGTACACACGTGGAGGTACAACGCTACAAAAAATAAATGTAGTGGTGCTAAGGGGTCACCTTGTTGGCTCGGTAGTTGTCTCGGATGCGCGGCTTGAGGCCGATGTGCAGGTACTGCTTGTCCTTGGAGTTGAACTTGGTCCAGATCACCTCCTCGAAACGGTTGGGCTTGGTGTGGATGAACTTGGTGTCCTGTGGCACGGGCAGGTTGGGGTCCCTGAGAGCGAGAGAGAGAGAGAGAGAGAGAGAGAGAGAGAGAGAGAGAGAGAACAGAAGAGAAGAGAGAGGAAA
This sequence comes from Engraulis encrasicolus, assembly GCF_034702125.1. Classification (NCBI taxonomy): domain Eukaryota; kingdom Metazoa; phylum Chordata; class Actinopteri; order Clupeiformes; family Engraulidae; genus Engraulis; species Engraulis encrasicolus. The sequence continues at coordinate 19,392,305 of NC_085877.1, read as the reverse complement.
AGTCAAAAGACAATCAGACAACTGCACTGGAAGAAAGAGTACAGCAGCATAATAGTGTCGATACTATTCAATACTATTGAACATACTGATACTGAAGAAAATGTAGCCTATAGGTGTCCCGTAACATATGCACTTAATATACTTCTGTATATTGTATTTCACACATCATAAATGCACACATATATGTATGCAGTTGTTAAGAAATGCATATTTGTCTCCATTCTTATCAGTGTGTGTGCGTGCGTGCGTGCGTGCGTGCGTGCGTGCGCGTGTGTGTGTGTGCGTGCGTGCGTGCGTGCGTGCGTGCGTGCGCGTGTGTGTGTGTGTGTGCGCGCGTGCGTGTGTGTGTGCGCGTGTGTGCGCGCACGCGCGTGTGTATTCCAGTTAAGTGGTGACTCTGAGTGCCTCCCGTCTCCAATCTCCTCTGTGGGGGACATCCATCCATTCTGATCCCATGCTAACATTCAAAGGCACTCAAGGGGAGATTCCATGCTACGCTAACACTCAAAGGCACACAGGGGAAGAACACAGAGATATGAGATCGAGGAGGGATGGATGGATGGAGCTCTTTTGAATGTTTTAATACTGTAGGATCCTTCTGAACAGTCTCAAGGCCTTAAAATCATGTTTTTCCCGAAACTCTTTCACAGGCTGTTGAAGTTGTAATAGGGGCAATGGAGAATTTGCTTCGTCACCCTCTATAAGCTATAATTGGGCGGAGCAAGTTACTGTCGGACAGGGGTGAGGAACCTTTTTCATTTGAAGGGCCACGTCAAATTCATCCGAGGGCCGTATTATGAACACAAACCAGGATTTCCCCCTGCACTTTAGGCATTTATTGAAGGCAGCCACCTTTAAAACAGACCCCACCTTCTCTAGGTCCACGTTTACAAAACATTTCATATTTCATGTGAAGCTGCATAACATTACATTGGGGGCCAGATAAAACGACCTCAAGGGCAACAAACGGCCCTCGCACCCTTGCTGTAGGAGGACTGGGCTTGTTTCTCTGTAGTTCTATGTTAGTTACAACTACCAAATAAAACATTACTTAGTGTTGCTTTAAGTTCCCCCTATTTCCTTTGCGATTAATAAAGCATCTCTACTGTGAAAGACTTTGAAGGGGAGCTCCAACTCTATATCAAATAGTGTGAATTTTACTGTAATGAGAAGGTATTCCTGTAGTATTAAAAAAATATCCCATACAGTACCACATGATGCAACACAAGTCCTAGTCTTTCAGTTGAAAATACAGAACAAGTATCGGGATGGGTGGACGTGTATATTTTTCTGACTTTGCTTTCAAAAGAAGTAAGGAGGATATTTTCCAATATAGTTAAGGTAAGGTACAGTATGTTCATCATATTGACCTTGCTTTCGAAAAGAGTGTGGGAGAAAAATACTATTTTCCAATGAAGCAAGGGAAGGTAAGGCAAGGCAAGGTACGGTGCAGTCAGAGGCAGACTTTCTATCAGATAAACCTAGGCAATTGCCTAGGGCCCAGATCAGATATGTCCTCCAGAGGGGCCCCAACTGTCACACCAGTAGCGGTAAACACACATACAAAAAAATAGGCTGGATCTTAATCTGTCACTTACATAAAGTAATCAAAGATATATATGAGACAAAACACTAAAATAGCACCAAAACACAGAATTTTATTTGTATGTAATGATTTTTTAAGGCTCCATGTTTATATTTCGCCTAGGGCCCCAAAATGGCTAGATCCGCCCCTGTGTGCAGTAAAGTTTCACTAGAGGCTCCAGAGCAAGCTCGCTCACACTGAGAATATACGGAGGAAAAGATTCACTGCTCTCAGTCTCCCTGCAAATGCATTATTCATTGAGAACTTTCTCAAACAACCTAGCGAGCGAGTACAGCTTATATAAATGGTAGAAAAATGCTAACGCTAGCAAAAAATGCACAAATGTATGCGAGCACAGATTAAAGGGGGAAACACAGGGGTGATATTTCGGAATATGTGAAGCAACTTTCATCCACGCATTGCATTACGTCGCGTTAAATTACACTGCATGTAGCATTTGCTATTTGGCTTCATTAGCAACAACACACCAAAAAAAAAAACATCCGTTAAGGGCAACGCTAACGCTAGAGTAAAAAGGAATACATTATTCTAAAAATAAGTATTTTAACACATAAAATATTAAATGCTATGTCCTAAATTAACGAGGATGTAGCAACGAGTGCACTACTACTATCACTACTACACTTTAACATACCGGTAGTTAAGAGTCATGACCACATCCCTAGCATGACACACACACACACACACACACACACACACACACACACACACACACACACACACACACACACACACACACACACACACACACACAAAGCAATGATAGCACCCATAACAATGCACAGCACCCCCCCCCCCCACCACACACACACACACACACACACACACACTCACACAAACACGCACACACTCACCCAGTCTTGGCGAAGTTGGTCCAGTACGTCATGACCACGGCGCTCAGCATGACACACACACACACACACACACACACACACACACACACACACACACACACACACACACACTCACCCAGTCTTGGCGAAGTTGGTCCAGTACGTCATGACCACGGCGCTCAGCATGACGTCGTTCTTGGAGAAGTTGCATGGGAACAGGTCCGTAGCGCCGACCATGGGCACGCCGAAGACGTAGGGGATCTCGTCGCCGTGTGCCGCGTCCGCCCACTCGGGCCGCGTCTCCGTCTGGCAGTGGTGGTAGAAGGTGTAGAAGTAGACGGGCGACTGGAACTCGGCGTGCAGCTTGGCGGTGGCCACCGCCGGCGCCACCCACTGGTGGTCGGTGAACAGCGCGAGGAGAGTCTTGCGGCGCATCTCGCCGTTGTCGCGGTCCGCCCAGTCCGTGTACATGAACTTGATGGTCTCCCTGAGGATATCTTTACCTTGGAAGAAGTGGGGGGGTTTATTATAAGAAAGGATGACCCACGAGAAAAAAGCAGAGATATAGTATACGGATAGATAGATAGATAGATAGATAGATAGATAGATAGATAGATAGATAGATAGATAGATAGATAGATAGATAGATAGATAGATAGATAGATAGATAGATAGAACAGTGCAGACAGACACGCAAATAGGCAGGAAGATAAATAGATAGTCCATGTATATAGTTTGCGTGTGTGTGTGTGTGCTTGTCCGAGCATGCGTGTTTGTGCGTGTGCATACTGTATGTGTATGTGTATGAGTTTGTGTGAATGTGTGTGTGTTGCATTGCAATTTGAAGTGAAGCCTTGCTCAGTGTCCTGTGTGCTGCTACGGATCACAGCTGCCACATCCATGAAGTGCCCAGCACGACATGCTTTTGCCTGATTGCAAAACAGCAGGCGGAACACTCCGGAACACTCCTAGCATTCTACAGTGTGAAGTACATGCTGATGAGCACGAGGCCTTCACTCACTCGCACGCACGCGCACACACAAATATAGACCAAAAACATTCACACACGCACACACGCACACACACACACCCTATTCACCCCCGCTGGAGTGACAGACAATAAGCCTTTCCCTCAGGTATGAGGACAGAGCACAGAAAAACTCCCTCAATTGACGGGAACAGAGCACCATATCAGCCCTTACAGTACATTACGTAGCATGACATTACATTACATTTAGCTTAGTGTTTCTCAAGGGGGGTGGTGAAGCCCCCCAGGGGGCGTTGGGGAGCTCTATGGGGGCGTTGAGAGGGACCGGTGCTTAGTTGTCATTGGGGGCATTAGTTAATTTAACTCTTGGCACAAACCCAGCACCTCAACGCTCTAGTTCGGGCATGGGAGGCACAGCACAATATAGCACTGAGCTAAAGGGCCAGTCCGATAGCTCAGTGCTAGCGATACTCTACGTATGAAGCTTCAGGAGGGAACTTAACTAATGTTCCACGGCACACTCGGCTAGTTGGACCTTTATTAAATTCTGGCCACAGTAAGCAGTGCCTCAAAAGTGATTTTTCTCTTCATATGGCTATTTGGATGCCCTTCGTTAATGATTACCTGTTTCTACTAAACTTTGACTCATGACCCAGTGAGGCATTAGCCTTGCGCACCATCCTACATACTTCCGCCAAGAGTCTTGGCTCCGTACTACGTCTGGTACCTCTTTTCTGTGGAGCGATATTGAACGGCAGGATTTGGGCTGTGTTCTGACAGTCATATGTTGTAATTCTATCCTACGGTAGGATGTTGTGTCAGACATGTCTGTTAATCGGTCCAACATCGCCAAAGATAGACGACAGACATGTTTGTTCAATAACTTATCCTGATTTTTCCAAAAAATTCCTTCCCGCTTCCTGCAATAGCGTCAGATCAAACAACCTCTAGACCATGAATACGAAATGAAATGGTAGTATTATGGGATGGTCTGGACCGGGATAGTGAAGCATTCCCTTCTCCTTTTTTGTATTTGCATTGTATTCTAATATGTGAAAATTAGCATCCACAAAGTTTGCCACTGTCCTCTAGTGTCGAGATGAAGAAAGTGCCACACTGTAGCCTGTCTCAGTCCAAGTAAGGAAGGAGGGGAAGAGATGACTACGTGCCAAGATTCTGGGAGGGAGGACGACAGAAGTGATTCTGTGCAACCTTATTAGGTATTCACAGTGCACTTTAGCTCAGGTTAATTCTCCATTGTTGAGAAGCTGCCAGCGTCCATGACTTTCTTTTCTTTCCTCTTTTTTTCCCTCCCCTTTCTTTCTCATTTCACTGGGAAGTGTGAGACGATATGTCGCTGCCCATTTGCCAATTTTAAATGCACTCCTAATGTGAGACGAATTGCCCTTGGTGATGGAGGTAAATTGCATTTCGACAGGGCAGCCGGTGCGAGACAGACAGACAGACAGAGTCGTATGGAGTGGGAACTGCATGCAAGCCAAGGGTGTATGTGTATACGTGAGAGAACTGGCACCTCTCTCTGCTATTCTCAGAGTCCATTCAAAAAGCAGAGGAGCGGAGCGGAGAAGAGAGCACTGCTTGCCGCTAACTGGCTATACGCTATGCATTGCTAGGCCTTCTAACTGACACTAACTGAATAGCATTTGCTAAATAGGTACCACACTGTGCTTTGTTTTTAAGCTAACTAGGCTAACTTGCCAAGTATTACAACAGGCTACAGTTTTTTACCATTATTTTGAGTCTTTAGATTTTGACTTAACATAACATCAGCTGATTTTAAAGCACGTCACACATCAACATCCCATTGACCCTCTGATGAAGTATACCGTCGAAACATGTCAGGTAAAAGATAAAACTTTTACATGTCTTAAGTAAAAGAAAATCTAAAGTGTTGAGTTATTAGCCTAGTAAACTGGCCGAACCCACATTTATACATTTATCATTTATGCCTCTTTGTCGTTTGCCCGTTTCACTGTAATCCAAACTAGCAAGAAGCAACAGGAAATCTCTGTCTGTGTTACTCTCTGCTACCGCCTCTGACATCGACGTCTGAAAGTGTTGTTAAGGGAAGCTGGCACCAGACAAAGGGGTGGGGGGTGGGGATGTCTGTTGTTGAACTCAGAGCAGATTGAATATGAAATATTCACCGAGCCTAAGAGTGTTTTGACTCGCCTTGTTCGGGACAATACATAATGCACTCCCTTGTCAACGGCAACGTGTGTTTTTGGAGGTAGAGGAGGGGTGAATGCGTAGAGCGGTTGCTTGGGTGAAGCAGATGTGAATCTGAAAATGTGTCATTCTCTCAGGCCGGCTAATTCATGAAAAAAAAATCCAATTCGACAATGAATTTACGTTACTTTTGAATTCCACTGGTTTGGATTTAGAGAGGTGTTTATTGCTTAGAGCTTTTGCTTGGGTGAAGTGGTTGTGAATCTTAAATGTGTCATACTGTCAATCAGTAACCCTTTCATGCAGAGTCACTCTGGTACTTAAAGGTGCACTGTGTAGGATGATGGCCAGAGTAGCCATTGCAACTTTGCTGCTCATTGAAAATATGCTGCCTACTGCCATGTTTAATATTTCTATGAATATTTACTAAGGCTTTACAAAGGCTTAAATGCTAAAGTAATACTTACAAGTGTGACCAAAGTATAGTAAGTTTTGTAAGTTTAAATGTCTATTTCTGGAAATTCAAAGTGGCGGACCATGGAGAAGCTCCCCCTTTTTCATGTTTGAAAAGTGCAATTTTTCCAGTCATAATGAATACTTAGAATTTGATGGTAGTGTTAAGTATTAGTGGAAAACGTAACATATCTGAATGGGCAGCATGGATTCTGGAAATAAACCACTAAAATATTACACAGTGCACCTTTAAGACTCTTGGTAATGTCTTGGTAATTTTATTGTGATGTAGTTCAGGTCTTTTATGAAACAGTGGGGGTAGGATCACCAGCGACCCCATCTATATTAAAGGGCTATGCCTGGGCCATTTTTTGGTTCCAATCTAGCTGTGGACTAGCCTCGCGCGCCATCCTACGTACTTTCGCCAAGAGACTTGGCTCCGTACTAGTCTGGGGATTGTTTTCTGGGGAGCGATTTCAGCGGCAGGATCTTGCCGGCCAATCCTCCCAAGAAAACAGCCAATAAGCGAATAAGCACCCCACGTGGGGGCGCAAGGGGGAGGACGCTTGTGACGATGACTTAAACGTCTGCACCAGAGCCATTGGTCTGTGCTATGTTGTTGTTGTTGTTGAGTAACTGTCTGTGATTGGGTGAGAGCTGTCCAATCATTCCAAACCATAACTGAGTGCAAACTTCCTGCTTCCTGCAATCGCTTCAGATCACACAACCCCCAGACCATGAATATGAAATTAGTAAAAATTAGTATTATTAGTAAATGGTAGTATTATGGGATGGTCAGGACCAGGCTAGCTGTGGACATGAGTGGGCTGTCTTGCACCACTCAAATCTGAAGAGGCCATTGCCTGCACCCTTACCCCCCCCCCTTCCAGTGACCCCACGAAGGCTAATAGCGTAATGAGTGCTTGGGGGCTTTAAGTGCTGTCTCGTCATGCATGTTCAAGGCCTTTTGGAGTTTGGTTTTACATTCCAAATTGCACAGTAATTGAATCTTGTCAATCTGTCCAAATCTTGAGCGACCTACCCATAGTCGGCACGCACGCACGATCACACAGACACACACGCTCCCACGCACGCACGCACGCACGCACGCACGCACGCACGCACGCACGCACGCACGCACGCACGCACGCACGCACGCACGCACGCACGCACGCACGCACGCACGCACGCACGCACCATTTTGCCCTCCAAGCCACTTCAGCCCATCTTTTTTTCTTCTTTTTTTCCCTTTCAGTGATTCAAGATGATTTGGGTGGTGAAAGGCTGTTAAAATTTCAGTGCTCCCAACGGCCAATCAAATTACATCACTTATCCCTTTTCTACGCTCCAAAAGCAAAAAGCTTTTGATTGATTGGTTGAAGAGTTGGCAATAGCTTGTTCTGAGCTGTTATGTTCTTTTTCTCCCTTGATGCCGGGGCTGAATGCTGCAGCGGAGTGTTCCTTCAGGTTAAACTTAGAGAGTATTGGCACTTCAAGGTGTGTGTGTGTGTGTGTGTGTGTGTGTGTGTGTGTGTGTGTGTGTGTGTGTGTGTGTGTGTGTGTGTGTGTGTGTGTGTGTGTGTGTGTGCAGGCCTGCCGACAGGGGGGACAAACGGGTATGTTGTCCTGGGCCCATGAGGATAGGGGGCCCAGAATTGGGTCCCCATTACATTGGTATGTATTGGGTTGGGGGTCCTTTCAGATGACTTTGTCCCGGGCCCAGCTAAAGCTGTCAGCGGCCCTGTGTATGAGTGTGTGTGTATGTGTATGTGAGTGCGTGTATTGGCGTATGCACTTTCTTTCTGTGTTCACAGGCATATATTAGTGTAGGTGCACAAAAAGAAGTGTGTAGTGCGTGTGCACTTTCTGTGTGAGTTTCTGTGTCTGATTGTTGATGTGAGTACGTATATGGGAAAAAGTTATCCTCACCCTCTGGGTATCCGTAAAGATTGTCGACAAAGTTGGAAATGGTGTAGTCGAATGCGGCAGCCGTGATTCCCTCCTCGCTCTCTGAGCCGCCATCGTCCACAAACTTCAGGCCCTCGCCTTGGTTCACGCCAATCAGGAAGTCGTAGTTCAGGAACTCCCCCTGGTGGTGAAACGGGGAATAGAAATAAATCACACTGCTGACGGTACCTTAACTTTCGGAAAAATTATTGACACTACCTCCAAACTTTTGGAACTATTAAAGACACTGCCTCCAAACTTTTGGAACTATTAAAGACACTGCCTCCAAACTTTTGGAACAAAAAAACTGTTCTGGGCTGCACTTCCCAAAAACAAAAGTAGTACTTCAACCTAAGTAGCCTGGCATGACCCGCCCATAATACTGTACTCTTCTTCATTCATATTCATGCTCTGTAGGAGACCTTACAAAATGCCATTTTTTTCCTAAGCCCCCCACATTTGGGCTTGCATGCCCAACCCCGGGGACCCCGGTTCGAGTCGGGCCGGTGGCATTTCCCGATCCTCCCCTGTCTCTCTGTCCCATTCGCTTCCTGTCACCATCTTCGACTGTCCTGTCAAATAAAGGCATAAAGCCCCTAAAAAAATATAACACACCTTACCTGGCAAGTGCGTTGGAGATGATCACAAAAAAATCTATAAACCTT
>NC_085877.1:19376123-19378623 GCF_034702125.1 Engraulis encrasicolus | reverse complement strand
TGTAATATTTCTCTTAATCTGTTTGTCTGGAAAACTTAAATAAGTCTTTTTGGCTGCCTCACTGCCTGACACTCTTATCAGTCTGAAAGTCTTGTCTGACTGTCTGTCTGTGTTGGCCTTGCATCTGTCTTCCAAAGTTTAGTTGGATTTGAAGAGTTTTGTTGCAAAATAACGTCAACACCATTTTTGTTCTGGAAATTACTGTTCGGACGTCCTATCATCTTATGTGTGAATTCTTGCATACTTTTTAAACCGATATAAAATGCATTTTGCAATGCAATGCAATAGAATGCCCAATACAAAAATGTTAATTTGGTTAATTTGTTGGCCTATACACCATTTTGCATTGAGGCTCTTCATTTCTTCTTGGAGCTTGAGAGACATTTTGTTCCTCAGCTTCTTCAGATGTAGTCAATGTCAGGGACTATTTATGACTCCATGGGCCCCTGGGCCAGACAACAAGAGACCACTGATAAGGAAGACGCTTCATAAGTAGTTTCTTCCTGAATCAATATAATGTAAGGTTCCAAGAGACCACCGTATAGTTAGGAAAGTCATGCTTATTTTATTTAGCAGACCAGAACTGATCCCACTTTGTTGCATCAGAGACGTGTTGTATTCTTTATTTTGGTTACCATGTTGAATATCTTTGGTTATAGTCAGTGCTTTAAGTGGGAAAAAAGAAGTGCAGGAACCCTAACTGTCCGATTATATCATCCAAAAAGACGTGAAGGAATCCTCGCTACTTATAATATGCGGCACAGAAGATTAGGGCAGGAACTCTGATGATGAAAATTAAGAGGTGGGGGAACTGAGTTCCCCTGAGTTCCCGCCTACATCAAGCTCTGGTTATACTTCTCGGGACCCCTACCTTCACCACTGGATAAAGGAGTCACATGTCAAGGTGTGAAGAGCCACTAGTGGTGCAGTGGTCCTCAACCTTTTTTGAACAAATGCCCCCCGGACGTCGTCATAAGTCTCCTAACACCCCCTTGACCCCATCACAAGCCTTCCTAGGATGAGCTCTTGAGGAAGGTCTGTCTGTCTGTGTGCCTGTCTCACTGAGTGCCTGGAAGTCTTATTTGTTGGTCTGTCTTTCTGTCTGTCTGGTATCCTTGGATAACATATCCAGGCCTTCTGTTTAACATTAAACATTTTTAAAAACATACTTTCACATCCTTTTGTACCCTTCCTGTCTCCTCTCATTCCCCCTTTCCCCCTTATCCTCACATTCTCAGTCTACCCTTTCAGTCTCTTTGTCTTACTTTCAGTTTAACATTAAACATTCTTTTCTACATACTTCTTTTTACCCTTCTCCCTTTCTCCATTTTTCTCTCTCTCTCTCACTCGCTCTCTCTACTCGGCCGCCTCTCACTTTCAACTTCTTTCCCCTCATCCTCACATTGTTATTCTACCTTTTCTGTCTTTCCCATATTTTGAGTTTAACATCAAACATTCTTTTCAAAGATATCTTTTGTACCCTTCTTCCTCTCCTCGACCTCTCTCTCTCTCCCTCCCCCTCTCTCACTCTCTTTCTCTCCATCTCTCTCCATCAGGCCCCGTCCTCCCTCACTTTTTCGCTCTCTCTCTCTCTCGGGGCAGCCTAAGGCATAATACTGTATGCCACAACCACTACGCACCACGCTACAGCTCAAAGCCTCTTCCTGTTAGCATAGTCCGTTTCCCTTGCTAATATGACCTTAAAACTTGCCTGCTGGGGATTATAGGGCTATGAATTCTTACAGTACACCTCCCGGCAATACCGATTATATATATCCGTTCTACTTTAAGTATGCGTATAATTTGAAATGGAAGCGAATTCTACACCCGCACATTCACCACGCATGATCTCTTCACCTTTGACCTTTGACATTAGCATGGCCTCAGGATGACCTACATGGGGGAACGAAATGTCCTCCATCACGTTTTCTGCCTTTCTTTTTCTTAATCTCTCCTCTTTTTGTTCATCTCTCCTCATCTCGTTACACCTCTTTTCCATTCTGAAACTGCTTTTTTTGGTCTATCATTTCACTTTCATCTCTCCTCTTTAGCGCTTAACTTTTATATCTGCTGCATGCATATCTTAAGGTCGTCTGGCACCACATCCACATCACCACTCCTCTCTTTTTCTCTCTTTAACGTTTATAGTTGGTCTGTGTGAGAGACACTCTAAGTAGCAGGGCTAGCCTAGGGGAGAAATAGGGCCCGGGCATATTTGGCTTAAAGGGGCCCCTCATAATTAGCGGTGCAGAATTGAGTAAACGGTGGGCCCCGCTCCCTCGTGGGCCCCTTTTTTTCAGAACCGAGGGCCCACCAGGAAATGCCCGCTATGCCAGATGGCCAGTCCAGCCCTGCTAAGTAGTCATAACCATACATTATCTGCTTTAGTTGCTGTTTTATCAGCTCTGTGAAGCACATGGTGTTGCTGAATGCTTATGAAACGCGCTCTATAAATGAACTTGACTTGACATACCCTGCAGATCTATGGATCTTTTAGGAC
>NC_085877.1:19366123-19368623 GCF_034702125.1 Engraulis encrasicolus | reverse complement strand
AAATTATACAAACATGGCGTATTCTGCTCCGAGGTCTATGAGTCATCAGTACAGCAGGTTTGCATAAGATTTGCACATAACATTTGCACACACACACACGGACACACACGCATGCATGCACGCACGCACACACACACACAAACAGAAACACAAATACATACACCAGATTTTCTGATATTGAAATACATCCAATGTTTTATATTTTTTACTCCAGTCTGATGCAACACACACACACACACACACGCACGCATGCACGCACGCACGCACGCACGCACGCACGCACGCACGCACGCACGCACACAAACACACACACACACACACACACACACACACACACACACACACACACACACACACACACACACACACACACACACACACACACACACACACACACACACACACACACACACACCGAAGCCTTGAGGCTGAACCGAAACTGAAACTCCCTCATTAGGGAACCTGTGAATTTATCAGGGCCCCGAATGTTTCCAGAACCTTCCAGCTCCTTCAGTGTTGCCGGACTACATGAAAGAGATAAATATAAACTATTGATCTCAGGCAGCCGGCTTAGGCTACACATTTTGTTATGCCTCATTAAAGCGGTTGTAGCGAAGGAGAGCAGAGCGATACATTTCCCAACCTGCTTAATTTATTACCTTTGTTGTTCACACCTTTGCCGAGGAGACGTTTGTTTCCAGGCCTGTAGTTTGTTGTTTGGTTAAAGAAATCTTGCTTAGTGAGTGCAATAAGGTGTGCAAAAAATAATTTCTAATTCTTGCTTGAGTACAATAGGGTGTGCAAAACAGTAATTACTGTTAAATAGATCTGCACTTTTTTGATAGTGCCATCTTGTGGCTTGGAGGGAGAGATGGTTAAAGCTAAACAGACTGTGGCAAGGCATGACATTGCACAATGGCTTATTGCAATATGGAGCTCAATTTTGAAGTTAAACTGTTCAATTAATTCCTACTGTTCTCCTTTTGTGATTGACATTGTCAGTTGTGTCTGGACCTGAATGTATGTCCATTTGAGAACAGGTGCTGACAAAAGAATAAAAGGATATCTGCAAATGCCATGACACATTGAACATGAATGTTTGTAGATGGGTTTTAATAGACTCTGTGAGCATGTGTGTATGCACAATTACATTTACACACCCTGTACACAAAAAACAAACTTTCAAACATATTCAGACACAGATGTAAACACACATCCACCCAAAGTATAGAGTAGAGACACACATACACATACTACATATGAACATAAACTGAGACACAGAACAGAAGTGTAAATAGTTGTGCTCACCATGCCTGTGCCACCCAATACACACACACTATAGCAGTGACAATCCACAAATACACACACACTATAACATGTCGTAGACCAGTGGTTCTCAACCTCCTGGACCTCATGTTGAGCCCACCAACGCCCACCTGGACCTCATTGTAAGTCTTTCATCAAAATAAAATACAAAGTAAAATAGAGTATTGGCCCTCTTTGCTGTCTCCTTCTCAACACCCCCCCAAGGGCACCCTAACGTCCCCCTGGGGGGCGGTAGAGCTCCCAATGAGAAACACGACCATAGACACACTGTAGAGAGCGTACAGAGAAGAGAAGAGGGCAAGCTGTCACTCAGGGTTGCCAGATCAGACTGATGATTTCCAGCCCAAAAAATGCTCAAAACCTGCCTGGAAGCACCAAATTCCGCCCAATTTGAACTCATTTCTATTGATTTCTATGGCATAAATTGGCCATAAACCCGCCAATATGCCTTTCTTACCCGCAGACGGTCATCCTAAGCAGACCAATTGGGTGAGAAACCGCCCAAATCTGGCAACACTGTCACTCACCTGTGCCGGCGTTGCCTTCGGAGTGGTGCGAGAGGATGAGCAGGTTGATGCAGGAGGCTCCGGCGCCCGAGCCGAAGATGGTGATGCGCTCAGGGTCCCCTCCGAAGTGCCCGATGTTCTCATTGAGCCAGCGCAGAGCCTGGATCTGGTCCAGCAGGCCGTAGTTGCCCTTCGCGGACTGGTCACCCGTGCTCAGGAAACCTGGAAGCAAAAGCCAAAGACAGACAGATGGCGCATTATAGTCAATGTCTTATATGTACATTTAGTTTTACTGCACTTTGGAGACTGGTCTGGACTGGACTGGACATTTCAAATTTCTGTGCTAACCCCATTACATAGATTTTTGATAATAAAGTACACTTGAAGATTTGATTATAGCAATTTATCCTTTATTTAGACAGGATCATCCCAATGGTACCAGGTGCCTCTTCAACCAGGGAGTCCTGGTCAAAATGGCGGCCAACAAAAAGTTTCAGTCACAGACAAACACATTACTGTAACCCATGATATTGTGTAATGCAGACAAATGAACTGATATTAGTATAACGGTACACAGTATAGAGTAGACCATCATACAACCATTATAAAGCGAAATATAAAGTATTGCTGATAAAAAAGCATTGATTCCGATTAGTCAGTAGATAAAT
>NC_085877.1:19318623-19323623 GCF_034702125.1 Engraulis encrasicolus | reverse complement strand
CCAACCAGGCTGTGGGAAATGTAAAATATGGTCCTGCTAAAACAAGGATAGGCTTAAAAAAATGCCAGGATCTCACTAAATATTTAAAGATAATCCTCAAATTAAATTGTCTGACAACTTTTTTAAATTAAAAAAAAGTTGTAAATGCATTAAAAGTCATTTTTCAATGGTCATGAAATTGGAATTTTCATTCATTAAAAGCCTGATGCATCATATATGATGCATTAAATATCTCAGCGACCTTAACAAAATTTTGAATTTTTTTTTTACATTTCTTATAAGGGACCAATATTGAAGCAAATTCCAAAAAATTTGAATTTTCTCTCATTGCTTTCATGGTTCAGGTTTCACAGGGTTAATATGTAGTTCTAACAGGTTTTTTTACCCCTTTCTCAAGTGTGTGCTGAATCTCGTCTCTCTGTAGATTGATTGCTATGTTAAAAAATGAACAGTAAAAAAAAGAAAGATGAAAGAAAAAGAAAGATGGTGGCGTACAGGAGACAGGAGATGGAGGAGATAGTGTTAAATAAAGTAAAAAAAAAAGATTAAATTGCGTAGTAAAAAGTTGTAAAAGAGAGCAGGAAACATGAAGAGGGACAGACAGAGAGAAAGATGGAAAGGAAAAGGGAGAGACCTCACCTAAAACATACTATCCGGTAAAGGACACAGTGGCGGTGGTGGTGGTGGTGTGTGTGTGTGTGTGTGTGTGTGTGCACCGCACGTGTGTGTATGCACACGTGCATGTGTGTGTGTGTGTGTGTGTGTGTGTGTGTGTGTGTGTGTGTGTGTGTGTGTCTGTGTCTGTGTGTCTGCGTCCGTGCTTGTGTGAGTGTTTGTGTGCAGCCCTGAGGCACTTAATGAAGATCTTCAGCAAATCCGATGCGGTGACCTTTATAAAGGGTCGAACAGAGTTCCGCCATTGCCACGGCAATCGAACCCTGGAATCTCCGTGGACACAGCCCATTGGCCTGCTGGCCTGATGGCATGGACCAATGGGCAGGCTCTGAGGCATGACCGCTTTCACCAATAAGGGCACAGCTTAATCAACAGGGCATGCTGCATGACGATTTTGTGCTCATCTCTCTCTCTTTCTCTTTCTCTTTCTCTTTCTCTCTCTCTCTCTCTCTCTCTCTCTCTCTCTCTCTCTCTCTCTCTCTCTCTCTCTCTCTCTCTCTCTCCCTCTCTTGTTGCCACTGAACTAACTGAATAGAAATCCTATAGGCCATTGTCACATAGCCAGCAAGGTCTGTAAGTGTTATCTGTTTCTCCCCCTATGCTGTGCTATGTTTCAACGTGGTGTTGTTTTAGCCAGCCATATATTGACTACCTCATTAACAGTGACTTATTAAGTATCTATTAAGGTCCGAACTCCTGAACCAGTTATTAACTCCTGGTGTAATGTATGTATACTGTCTATGTCTAATCGTCTATGTCCACACCTAGA
Organism: Engraulis encrasicolus; assembly: GCF_034702125.1. NCBI lineage: Eukaryota > Metazoa > Chordata > Actinopteri > Clupeiformes > Engraulidae > Engraulis > Engraulis encrasicolus. Next base: position 19,322,179 of record NC_085877.1, on the reverse strand, counting down.
GTCTAGAGTCCATGTCTGTCTGCATGGGAAAGTAAAAAACGTAATTTCAATTATTTGTATGACCAGCGCATGTAAAGAAATTGACAATAAAACCGACTTCACTTGACTTGACTTGACTTGACTTGACTTGACTTGACTTGAACTCCTGTCTCTATGGAACTTTACAAACTGACCAAGAACGCTGTGTGAACTTTTCTCAATTTGGATCTGGCTAGTGACTTCTCTCTGTTTTTATTTTAACCCCTGAGTGCAGATCCTATGTTACTGTATAACCTGACCGCCACCAAAACTGTAATGGCTCTTAATCTATTACTTAAAGGGGTACAAGGTAGAGTGACGTCGTTTGTGCGGTGCCCGTGGCGTGCCTGTCTCAAAATCTACACCGTAATGAAAAAATGCTGTTGAAATGAACTCACTTTGAGAATGTTTTTCATCATAGAATGTCAGCAGTTGATACAAATCTGAATATGGTATGTAAAGCGATTTTTCGTATGAAAAGTGTTTCCCATGACACTCGTTCGTGCATGTGGGTTTTTTTGACAGCGGACCGTGGAAGTGGTCGCGAGAGTCATCGTTCACTCACTAATGAATCACATAACCATCGGCTGACTCAGGACAGTGATTAATTAAACTTTTAATCCTACCTGGAGCCCCTTTAAGGCTCTCAGTAATGTCATAACAGTGTTGTTATGATGTAGTTGAGTATTTTCAGCAGACAGTGAATATACCCCCCGGCTACCTCATCTGCAGTAAGAGGCTACAGAAACAATCTGGTTTAGAAAAAGTATAGTGTTCATTATGTCATATTTTTTCATATGTAAGTCACTGGTTTTCCCTTTGAAATATTGTAGGTAAATGAACAAGCCTTCACATGTCTGCTTTATAGGAAAAACAGTGAGTTTGATACTGATACTGAATACTAATACTGAACCAGAATATCAAAACGTTTGGTTCCTGTAAGAAAGCACTTTTATTCATGCTTCCCTTTCTCATATCACACTGTTATTCTAATCTGCACACACACACACACACACACACACACACACACACACACACACACACACACACACACACACACACACACACACACACACACACACACACACACACACACACACACACACACACACACACACACACACACACACACACACACACACAGCAAAAGCGGCAATTATCAATTTGCCCTTGAAGACAGCCCTACGACCCACCTCTCTAATTAATGAATTCCCCACTCACCAATTCCATCTCCCACGCCCGATCCGATCCGTCCTAAATAGATTGCATCCTACAAAGGCTCTCTAAGCCTATGAAGTCAAGTCATCCATCTATGTCTTACCCATGCTACCTCACTCATTTACACATGTCCATCCACCACCACCACAATCCTTATTCCCCTATCCACTGTACTCCACCACCACCAGCACAATCCTTATTTCCCTACCCTTATTCCCCTATCCATTGTACTCCTCCACCCATATTTGTCCAAGCTAGATTGCATCACACAAAGGGCCTTTCTCAAAACCTAGTGCAGTGCACTTCCAAGTTTATCAGCCTAATTAGTCACACCCAGTGATTGGATACTCTTTAGTAGTCACACCCAGTGATTGGATATTCCGTACAGCTCACCAAAGAGTATCCAATCACTGGGCGTGACTAATTAGGCTGATACACTTGGAAGTGCACTGCACTAGGTTTTGAGACAGGCCCAAAGACTCCACCGCATTAAGTCATCTAGTTATGGTTATGTATATCCCACTCTGTTGTGTGAAACATGATGCAAATAACTAATTAATTATTTCCCACGGCAATCACACGTCCTATCCTACTCCCCCACCCCTATCAGCCTTACGAAAGCTCCTTCCCACTAAATCATCCAGTTTTGTCTTACCAAATGCGCTGTATTACCCCCCAATGTTGCCTGAAAGGGAGCAGGGCGGTGGGACGGTACAGTACCATGCTCAGGGTACCTCAGTCATGGAGAAGGATGGGGTAATGGTTAATTACTCCCCCCCACCAACATTGACAAGGAAAGGACCTTTCCATGGGTGCCATTTTGTTCAGCATATTATAGCAGGCAGCAGGTGGTTAGAGTAAGGCTCCAGTAATTAACGGGAGCTGTCATAAAGAGTGAAATTGGGATGGATGGGTTTGAATAACTCACTACAGTGACGTCATACCATTACTACTCATTCACGAGAGAAGAAAGTCATCTCGCTTCTTACAGTGAAGGTGCACTGTGTAGGACGGTGGTCAGATAAGGTACTACAACCATACTGCTCATTGAAACTGTGCTTCTATTGCCAAATTTGATCTTTTCATAAATATTTACTAATTAATAAACTTATATGTAGTATCTTAATATTAGAATGGCCAAAGTACAGTAACTTTTGTAGCTAAAAAATGTAAGTATGAAAAATTCAATCTTCCCTGTCATAACAAACACTTCGATGGTGGTGGTAAGTATTCATGAAAAAGGTTTTGTGAAACATATGTGAATGGGCAGCATAAATACTGGAAACAAACTACACAGTGCACCTTTAAATCTTTTCGGTCACTACCCTATTAAACGTCTTAACCCTACGGCAATTATTATGCAGCACAATTGTTTCCCCACTACTACAACAATCCCACACCTTACAGTATCCATACTCTCTTCACCCTAACTTGTCTATCCTACATAGTCAGCGTCCTATGAAGTCATCCAGTTGTGTCCTCCTGTGCTATACTACTGAGCCCCTATAGCAATTATGGTGATGCCCATGGGGAAAGGCTGTTCCACCTGTCTAAGCTGCCTACCTCTAATAGATAGGAATGGAGAGGACACACACATCTCTCTCTCTCTCCCTCTCTCTCTCTCTCTCTCTCTCTCTCTCTCTCTCTCTCTCTCTCTCTCTCTCTCTCTCTCTCTCTCTCTCTCTCTCTCTCCATTCCTCTTTTGCTCGTCTCTAATAGATCGGAAGCCAAAGGCCTTATCCTCCCTCTCTCTCTGCACACTTTCATTCCCTCCTTTTTTCTCTCTACCTTCGTTGCCCTCTTCTCTTTTTTCCCCATCGCTTCCACTCATCTCTTTTCCACTCCTCCTCTTTCTTTTCCTCCTCTTTCTCTCTTGCTCTCCTCCTCTTCTTCCTGCCATTCTGTCTCTACTGTAGTCCTCTTTCTTTCCATCCTCTGTCTTTCGCTCTCCTACTCTCTTTTCTCTCTCTCTCTCTCTCCTCCTCTGTTTGTTTTTTCCTCTCTATTCTCTCTCTTTTTAAATCTTTTCCTCATCCTCTCCTCTCCTACTCTCTCTTCTTTTTCCTCTCTCTCCTTCTCCTCTGTTTGTTTTTCCTCTCTCTATCCTCTCTTTTTCAACTCCTCCTCTCCTTCTATACAGTACTTTCTCTCTTTTCTCTCTTTCTCTCATTCTGTCTGCTTTTCCTCTCTCTTTTCTCCTCGCTCTTTTCAACTCCTCCTCCTCCTCACCTCTCCTCATGACCACGGCTGCTCTCAGTGGCCTCAAGGGATTGTGGGTACTGCTATTCCTTACTCGTCAAACTGGAGCTCCAGCACTATG